>NC_135808.1:73870680-74078805 GCF_964213995.1 Mustelus asterias
TACTCCAAGGCGGCCTTCACGACACACGACAACGCAGAGTCGCTGAGCAGAGACTGATAGCCAAGTTCCACACACATGAGGACGGCCTCAACCGGGATCTTGGGTTCATGTCACATTATCTGTAACCCCCACGACTTGCCTGGGCTTGCAAAATCTCAATAACTGTCCTGTCTGGAGTCAATACACATCTCTTTAACCTGTGCTTAACGCTCTCTCCACTCACATTGTCTGTACCTTTAAGAATTGATTATCTATAAAGATTCGCATTCCAACCATTATTTTGTAAATTGAGTTTGTGTCTTTATATGCCCTGTTTGTGAACAGAACTCCCACTTACCTGACGAAGGAGCAGCGCTCCGAAAGCTAGTGGCTTTTGCTACCAAATAAACCTGTTGGACTTTAACCTGGTGTTGTGAGACTTCTTACTGTATCACTAACAAGTCCATTGACTTCCAAATTTGGATAAATTCTGTCTCTCAATCTTCTCCATCAGTTTCCCCATCACTGACATCAGGCTCACTGGCCTGTAATTACCTGGGTTATCTCTGTTTTCCTTCTTAAGCGAAGGAACAACATTGGCCATTCTCCAGTCCTATGGGACTTCACCTGTGGCCAAAGAGGATGCAAAGATATCTGTTAAGGCCCCAGCTATTTCCTCTCTTGCCTCCCACAATATCCTGGGATAGTTCCCATCTGGCCCTGGGGACTTGTCTATGCATTTGAAGACATGCATTAAGCACTTCCTCATTCATTATATTAACCTGCCTGAGAGTATTCACACACCCTTCCCTAACCTCAACGTCCTTCTCTTTGGTGAAGAGAAGCAAATAATTACATAGTAAAATTTGTAAGGATGCAAAAATGATTTTGACTCAGGCCAGATGCAAAACTCGCTACATAAATCCAGGGTCGAGTCCCAGTATAACTCCTGATTGAGACTCTTTGGATTGGGTAGTCTATAGCCCTTTAAAATTAATCAAGTGCAAAGCATGGCTTATAAAATGCTCATAGATCCATTGTGCCCTTGTTTGCTGTCCACCTAACCTCCATTTTTAAATATTTATAAATTGGACCTCTCCCACTCCTGCTAAACATTTGGGGCAAAGTTTTGTTCTCTTAGCGGAACTTCAAACAGCACGATGCACATTGGTTCCCCAGGAGCAGGCAGTGCCTCAGGCAGATAGCTGCTTGGCCTCTGTGGGTTTTTTCATTGAAGATAATTGTAGGGAAAGATTGCTGGCCAGAGGATTGGGAAGCTTTTAAAAGCGAGCAGAGGACAGCTAAAAAAGCAATAAGGGGGGAGAAGATGAAATATGAGTGTAAGCTAGCTAGTAATATAAAAAAAGATGGAAAGAGTTTTTTTCAACATATAAAGGTAAGAGAGAGGCAAAAATAGACATTGGACCTCTGGAAAATGAGGCAGGAGAAGTAATAATAGGAAACGAAGAAATGGCAGAGGAAATGAATAGCTACTTTGCATCAGTCTTCACGGTGGAAGACACTAGTGGGATGCCAGAGCTCCAGGAGAATCAGGGGGCACAGGTGAGTGTTGTGGCCATCACTAAGGAGAAGGCTCTGGTAAACTGAAAGGTCTGAAGGTGCAGAAATCACCTGGACCGATGGACTACACCGCAGGGTTCTAAAAGAGATAGCTGAGGAAATTGCGGAGGTATTGGTGGTGATCTTTCAGGAATCACTGGAGGCAGGGCGGGTCCCAGAGGACTGGAAAGTAGCTAATCTAACACCACTTTTTAAGAAGGGAGGGAGGCAGCAGAAGGGACATTATAGGCCGGTAAGCCTGTCTTCAGTCATTGGCAGGATTTTAGCGTCCGTTATTAAAGATGAGATCGCGGAGTACTTGGAAGTGCATGATAAAGTAGGACTGAGTCAGCACGGCTTCATCAAGGGGAGGTCATGTCTGACAAATCTGTTAGAGCTCTTTGAGGAGGAAACAAGGAAGTTACATAAAGGAGAACCAGTGAACGTGATATATTTAGATTTCCAGAAGGCCTTTGACAAGGTGCCACAAAGGAGACTGTTAAATAAGTTAAGAGCCCATGGTGTTAAGGGTAAGATCCTGGCATGGATAGAGGATTCGCAGACTGGCAGAAGGCAGAGAGTGGGGATAAAGGGGTCTTTTTCAGGGTGGCAGCCAGTGACTAGTGTGTGCCTCAGGGGTCGGTGCTGGGACCACAACTTTCCACAATATACATTAACGATTTGGAAGAAGGAACTGAAGGCACTGTTGCTAAGTTTGCACATGATACAAAAATATGTAGAGGGACAGGTAGTATTGAAGAAGCAGGGGGTGCTGCAGAAGGACTTGGACAGGCTAGGAGAGTGGACAAAAGTGGCAGATGGAATACCATGCGGAAAAGTGAGAGGTTATGCACTTTGGAAGGAGGAATGGAGGCATAGACTATTTTCTAAATGGGAAAATGCTTAGGAAATCGGAAGCACCAAGGGACTTGGGAGTCCGTGTTCAAGATTCTCTTCAGGTAAATGTGCAGGTTCAGACGGCAGTTAGCATTCATGTTGAGAAGGCTTGAATATAAGAGCAGGGATGTAGTTCTGAGGCTGTATAAGGCTTTGGTCAGACCCCACTTGGAATATTATGAGCAGTTTTGGCCCCATATCTAAGGAAGGATGTGCTGGCCTTGGAAAGCGGTGCAAAGGAGGTTCACAAGAATGATCCCTGGAATGAAGAGCTTGGCGTACGAGGAACGGTTGAGAACTCTGGGTCCGTACTTGTTGGAGTTTAGAAGGATGGGGGGGGATCTTATTGAAACTTAGAGGATACTACGAGGCCTAGATAGAGTCGACGTGGAGAGGATATTTCCACTAGTAGGAAAAGCTAGAACTAGAACCAGAGGGCACAACCTCAGGCTAAAGGAATGATCCTTTAAAACAGAGAGGAGGGGGAATTTCTTCATCCAGAGAGTGGTGAATCTGTGGAATTCTTTGCCGCAGAAGGTTGTGGAGGCCAGGTCATTGAGTGTCTTTAAGACAGAAATAGATAGGTTCTTGATTAATAAGGGGATCAGGGGTTCTGCCATGGCTGGAGCCCAAACTTGTAATCCAGAGATTGAGAGTTCAAATCCCAGCATGGGAAGTTCTGGTAATCAGTCATAGAGTTTTGCAGCACAGAAAGAGGCTCTTCGGCCTCTCATGTCTATAGTGGCCATCAAGCACCTATCCTAATCCCAATATCCAGCACTTGGTCCAGAGTCTTGTTTGCTATGGCATTTCAACTGCTCATCTAAATGCTTCTTAAATGTTGCAAGGGTTCCTGCCTCTACCAACAGTTCCAGATTCCCACCACTCTCTGGGTGAAAATGTTTTTCCTCAATTCCTCCTTCAATCTCCTGCTCCTGACCTTAAATCTATGCCCTCTGATTATTACCCCTTCTGCTAAAGGAAAAGGTTTCTTCTTGTCTACCCTATCTATATCCCTCCTAATTTTGTACACCTCAACCTTCTCTGCTCTAAGGAAAACAAACCCAACCTAACCAGTCTCTCTTCATAGCTGAAATGCTCTAGCCGAGGCAACGTTCTGGTGAATCTCTTCTGCCCCCTCTCACAACCTTCCTATAGTGTGACAACCAGAACTGCATGCACACAGTACTCTAGCTGTGGCCATCATGACCTCCCTCGCAACATTTAAGAAGCATTTAGACCTCCCAGCTCTTATATTCTATACCCCGGCTAATAAAAAAGTCCACTAACATCAGATGAATGACTCTGATAGCAAGAAACAAACTGTTGCACTGAAGTCTAATGAGAAAGAAATACCATGCCCATCTAGTTTGCTTTATGTATGATCCAGTCCCGCACAATGTGGTTGACTGTTAATGCCCGAAGGGCAACTAGAGATGAAATGTCACCATCTCGTAAAACCAAATAAAAAGCAACTGCATCTACTGTCCTGAGATTGATAGCTGCAATGTAAATATACCCTTAGATCTATTCGCAATCTGATGCAAAACTTGACAGATCTCAAGGGGACTGATATTAAATGTCAGTCAGGGTTGGCATTCAAGCTCATCACTCACCTGGTTAAGATTCTATTTTAAAACCCCTGAGGGTGTTCTAAGTATCGAACTTCATATTGTTTGGTTTCTGGACTGATTCAGTAGCAAATAGAATAGAACTTGATGCATCAAGGAAAGAGTTGCATTGTTGGTGTAAAGTTAAAGGGCAGGAAGTTAATTTATTGATACAAGGTAGGAAATGTTGCATTTTATTGTTTTGTACTGGGGAAATGGATGTGAAAGAACACAGCAGACTCTTTCTGGAATTCAAGGTAACCACTTTGTTCAAACTGCGGCAATTCCAAGGGGGGTTACAGCATGAATTATCATTTGTTATTCATTTACCTATCCTTGTGTGAAGAATTCAGTTTCACATATACAGTTAGAAAGGCAAGTTCTTTACAGATAGTTTGAAGTATGATATAATTTTAAGAAATGATTAAATGTTTTCTTTAGGGCTAATATTGCATTTAATTTTAGCACATCTCCAAAATCAGTGGAATCTGAAAGTCAAATGCTGTCTTCACCCAAGCAACTGTTAGTGAAACCTTGGAGAAGTAAGTTCATCCCTTGTTCAGTCTAGGTTGTGAAAGTATTGCAAAACAAATCGAGACTTTGTGGAAACTTTTGGTACTGCCCTCGTTTCTGCATCTTGCCTCCAGCCCCTTTCTGAAGAGCTGTGGGAGCTAATCTTTGTTGCTGTCAACATGGCTGATTTTAGAAAGTGTTCCAGATGCTCAAAAATACAACTATGATAAACTGTACTCCTTCAGCTGATAAATGGGCATAGGGCTCAGTCACACATCAGTTACTGTGATGGTTAATTATTCAGTGCATCAGTTACGAGGGGAAACTGTCTCTGTGCCACATTCATAATCAGTGCACTCCATTTTGTTTAGTTGTGCAGATAGAGGAAACCCAAGTATTTCCAGCAAGAGGTGTTTTACTACGGGTTTTTGTTTGAATACTGTGTAAGAAATATGACTTTTTTGAAATGCAATAGAAATACTTCACTTAGTGAATTGGATTTGAAAGGATGGGCCCGATTTTCATGAACAAAAAATGCCCAGTTGGTGGAAAAACAGGAGGTTTTCCTGTCCAATTTTTGAGCGAGCTTAGCTAAATTAATTTCCTGCACTCAGTGCAACACAGAGGCGGTCAGGGGACTCAGGTGTGGGGGGAGCTTAATCCTGCTCAAGAGGCCGGCATCAGACTGCTGAGGGGGCCAGTGCACATGCGCCCATCTCCCAGTATTGTGGAAGATCAACAGACATGTGCTACCCCCCTCCCCGCCAGGTGACCGGCCTACTGATGGCCAGCCCCGGCCTCAGAGCGCCGGCCCAACCACCAGCCCCCCCGATGCAGAGTTCCCCATGAGGCCCCGGTCTCTTGGCACTGCCAGGCTGGCACTGTCCAAAGGGCACCCTCATGCCTCCAACCTCCTCGGGGGGTGTCTCCAGTCCCCCCTGCGAGACCATCACGCCTGGTCCCCGTTGCTGGGGACCATACATGATCCTTGCTGGTGTGGACCTCCATCAGCGGGGTCAGAAACATTAGCAAGCCTGGACAATACCATTCCATATTGTTCCCCAGCACAAGGCTGATTACATTGAAAAAAATGCCTGGTAAAACCATGACCGGTCAGATGCCGGTTGCAATTCCCGTTTTTAGCCACCCGCTGACATTTCCCGGTCTGCGACGTTACTGGGAAAATTGTGCCCGATATGTCCAGAAAATGACTTCCTGCCATTTCTTGTAACTATTCAAAGCAAAGGGGCTTATTTCTTGTCATTTGATGGCATGTGGGCCAAATTTCTCCCAAACGATTTCTACATGTCATAACAACGAGAATAATGGCGTGCTGCGCAACATGATCTTGCCGCACTCAGTCATTTTTTGGAGCACTGGGAGTTTCACGCTGGCACTGGTGGGATGGGGCCAAAACACACCCCAGTGAGCCTGGCTTCAGAGTGCTCGGGCTCCCAATCTCAACTGCACTGGGAGCCCCTCACTCCCTGTCTCCTCCCCCCCCCCCCCCCCCAACCAAACCCAATCGGTGGCATGGCCCCCCACTCCTCCCCAGCATGAGTCACAGGCACCAGGGTATCATGGCCATCCCAATGGGCCCCCCTGCCCAATCCCTAACTTGCCCCCCCCTCCAATCAGGACATCTGACTTGCCCCCCCCCCCCCCAATCAAGACTGCTGACACTATCCACCCTTGCATGCCCCATCCCCTTGGCATTGCCCCTGACACATTTGTGGTCCCCACCTGGCACCACTGGGTTGTCCGGTGGCCGTTGCTGCTGTGCCAGTTGGGTAAAGCCAGTCTATTAGTTGGGCCCCACTTGGTGGGCCCCACCTGGTCATGCCCCCGATGACCTGGGGCTTCAGTGGCCTCTTAAGCCCCCCAACATGACCATTGTGCCAGGTCTCCGCTAGTGGAGACAAGTAATGATTCTGGCTATTATCGGGCAGCGCCCGAAGGCCAGTGAATTCCGTGCGTTGGGATTTCAACAGGCTCTGCATACTTAAATGCTATTTTGAATATGCTAATCCAGTTTGCGCCATTAGGAAGGGGTCGGGAGACTCTCAAACTGTTTGGCGCCGGGTGCAAAGTGGATTTTTAGGCCAGCACGTTATTCTCCTACATGATCTACTAATGGCACGGTGAGGTCGGAGAATTGCCCCCAATGTCTCAGGAATCCTCCTATCATGAGGATGTTGTGATGAGCAGGAACCTTTTAAAATTGATTCTGGGAATGTGGGTATCATTGGCAATTCCGGTCCCGCTGTTGTTAACAGGGGGGTTTCCAGTTGAATGCACCCCTCACCGCCTGGAAATCTGCAGCGGGGGTGACCATCAGCAGAACCAGAAGATCAGTGTGAAAGGCTGGCAAATTCCAGCCATAGTTTCCAACATTAGATGTGATTCTGCAAATGGATAACACCCGATTGGTTCATTCCCTCGGGAAACACAAAGATACAAAATAGGAACAGAAGTAGGCCATTTGGCCCCTCAATTCATGGCTGACCTGTTTGAGTTCTATATTTCCCATTTACCCTGGTCACCTTTGATTCTTTTGCTTCCCAAAAATGTATCTACCCCGCCTTAAAAATATTCAGTAACGTTTCCACAGCCTTCTTGAGTTGCACAACACTGAAAGTGCTCCTAATTTCTGTCCGATAAGTCCGACCCCTAATTTTAAAACAATGCCATAGCCAATCAGTGGCCTAGTTTAAATTTGAACATAACTGGGCCAAGCTGCGTTCTCCATGGCAACGACTCCTCCAAATCGGAGGGTCCACTTGCCAACGACTGTCTTCTAATTTTCGAATGTAGTATAAATTGTTGTTCCCCTGTTACAATTGGTAATTTCTTGCAAGCTCTCCTGATGAAAAGCTTCAATAGCATGTCACCTTTTTCTCAGCAATACTCAATTAGAAATACCGCCTCTAAGTTGTAAAAATAGCAGTGACATTATTGTTTCCTCTAAACTTATGCAGGCATTATCATTCAAATTGTTGTAATATTGCAAAGAAATGTGAGAACCAGGGCGAAGATAGTAGTACATGTTGACATTTTAAGAATGTGTTAAAACTTCATTGACAAAATTGGTGAAAATAAAAGCGAGGATTCGTATTATTTGGGAGGCCAATTGTGCTTTGCATAGAATTATAAGAAGCAAACTGTCCCAGCCGATAATTTTGTATTTTCTAAAGAAGGGAAATGAATTATACGTGAGCAACATTGGGGCTGGAAATATGCAGGAAGAGATTTTGTATCTCTTTTTATAGAAATTAAAAATGTATACATTTTGAAGCATTCACTACCGTCCTTTTGGAAAATCCAATCAAAAATATCTGCATTCAATCATCTGTCGTGTGATGACATATTTCATTTCCTGTGTATGCTGTGAGTTGGATGAACAAATCCGATTGAGACAGTGTACAAAAAATAAGAATTGAGAATCTGAGATTATTTACCTGTAATTCTTTTGATTTTGGAGTACCAATAGTAACTAAAACTACATTGTTCTCCAATCTCTCCACCAAAATCAACATGAAGTAATGCAAAATTCTTGCTCTCAGTTTAAGATTATTTAACGACGTGAGAAAAGACGTAACAAGTTGATTTGCACTGCCTTGCGTTTAGAAGGACGAGTACTGGTCTAACTGAAGGGCTTTAAATAATTAATAGATTTGGTAGGGTAGTTCAAGAGAAACAATTTCCTCTATCGCAGTCCAGAAAATGGGGCCCTAATCTTAAAATTAAGGGTCGGACATACTGGGAGGAAATTGGGAAGCATTTTTTCACATCAGTCGCTCATGAATATTTGGAACTCTTTCCTCAGAAGTTGTGCAGATGTTGTCAGTTCAAATTTTAAAACTGTGCTGGACTTCTTTGCAAGAGTCAAATTGGACTCAAAATGTTAGCTCTGTTTCTTTCTCTCCACAGATACTGCCAATCCTGCTGAGTCTTTCCAGAATTTTCTGTTTTTATTTCCGGTTTTTCAGCATCTGCAGTATTTTGGTTTTGTGCTGCCTTTAAAGTTTTGTGACTCTGTACCCCCAAGAAGAACACAGGAAGAGTAGACCATTCACCCCCTCAAGCCTGTTCTGCCATTTAGTTTGGCCATGCCTGATCTGTTCCTTAACTCCATCTACATACTTTGGTTCCATAAGGCTGAATATTCTTGCCCCAGTCACAGTTATGACATTTTCAATTAATGTAGCCTCTAAAGCAGTTTGAAGGAGAGTTTTCTAGATTTCTGTTGCCCTTTGTGAAGAGTGCTCTTTGCCATCACCACTGAGTGGTCGAGCTCTAATTTAACATCTTATGCTCCCTTATTCTGGATTCCCCCAGCAAAAGAAAGAGTTTCTCTGTTGATCATTTTAAATACATTAATTAGATCACCCTTTTATCAGTATTCAAGAAAATACAAACCTAGTCAACGCACCTGCCCTCCAGATTTCCACATTTTAGTCCCAGTGAGCGTCATTCTGATTAATTTGTTCTGCACCACTTCCAATGCCGGTATACTTTCTGGAGGTATGGAGACCAGAATTAAACACAGTACTCTAGAGCTCTGTATAACTGCAGTGTAATTTCCACTGCTTGTACTTCAGCGGTCTTGAAATCAAACCCATCATCCCATTAACTGTTCAAATTATTCTTGTCTTGTCCACCAACTTTTCTGCCATTATTCCACGCATCAAAGTTATATTCAGAGTATGATTATTGTTTATTTGTTTCACTTGCACTGAATTCCATCTGCCACTTTTACCATTTATCCCAACCTTTGCAGCTTTCTGTGGTCTTTTACACAGTTAGTTGCACTTTCATTGTTGGTATCACCCGTGGTTTAGTAGCACTTTTACCTGTGAGTGAGAAAGTTGAGTTGAAGTTCCACTCCAGGCCTTGAGCATAGGATTCAGCGTTGACACTCCAGTGAAATACTGAGGAGGGTTGGAGGTGCCTTCCCTCAGATGAGATGTTAAACCAAGGCCCTGCCTGCCTGCCTGCTCTCTCAGGTGGACATAAAAGATGCCTTGACACCATTTCAAAGAAGAGCAGAGGAGTGTCCTAAGTTCCTGACCAATATAAATCTCAGAGTCAATATCAAATTGGTCAATATCACTTTGCTGTTTAGGGGAGTAGGTTGTGTGCAAATTGGCTGTTGTATTTCATATATTACAGCAGTGAGTGCACTTCAAAAGTACTTCATGAGCTGTAAGATACTTTGGAGAATCCTGTGATCATGGGAGGCAATATATAAATGCAAGTCGGTTCTTTTTAAAATTTAAACACTCCCTGTATCAAATTAATTCATGTACACAGTAAATGCATCCCAGAACCGAACCCTTGTGGGACACAACTTACCCACTTTTAACTACTCTGAAAAATTATTCTTAGTTCTTATTCTGCTCTCAGCCTTCTAGCCAACTTTTAATTCTGTTTGACATCAGCAGTTCCAATTCTTAACCTTTTATTTTTTCCGAATAATCTGCAGTGTGGTAGCTTGCAAAGGTTTTCCTAAAGTCCCTGTACACTATATCCATTGCATTTACCTGTCTGTCATCATAGAATCCATGATGTAGAGATGCCGGCATTGGACTGGGGTAAGCACAATAAGAAGTCTCACAACACCAGGTTAAAGTCCAACGGGGTTATTTGGTAGCACAAGCCACAAGCTTTCGGAGCACTGCCTCTTCATCAGGTGAGTGGGAGTTCTGTTCACAAACAGGGCATATAAAGACACAAACTCAATTTACAAAATAATGGTTGGAATGTGAGTCTTTACAGGTAATCAAGTCTTAAAGGTACAGATAATGTGAGTGGAGAGAGGGTTAAGCACAGGTTAAAGAGGTGTGTATTGTCTCCAGCCGGGACAGTTAGTGAGATTTTGCAAGCCCAGGCAAGTCGTGGGGGTCGCAGATAGGGGCAGCGCTCCGAAAGCTTGTGGCTTGTGCCACCAAATAAACCTGTTGGACTTTAACCTGGTGTTGTGAGACTTCTTATCATAGAATCCAACCGTGCAGAAGGAGGCCATTTTGCCCATCAAGTCTGCACCGACCACAATCACACCCAGGCCTTATCCCCACAACCCCATGCATTTACCCTAGCTCGTCCCCCGACACTAAGGGGCAATTTGGCATGGTCAATCCACCTAACCCGCACATCTTTGAACCGAAGGAAACTCACACAGACATGGGGAGAATGTGCAAACTCTACACAAACAGTGATCCAAGCCGAAATCAAACCCGGGTCCCTGGCGATGTAAGGCAGCAGTGCTGGCCACCATACCGCCCCAATGTATTATTTATATCCTCAAAGAACTTTCAGGTTTTTCAAGCATCACTTTCCACGTATAGAAACAAAGATTCCTTAAGTTTCCAGATTGCTCCTTCCTTCTACATAGAGCAAGTGCTTTCCCCTTGGGATTATTGCCTCTGGAAAGCTATAACTTGTAAGGGCACTTGGTCTGGAGTGACTGCTGTATGTTACTTCAATGCCAGATCCCACAATGTGTCAGTCCCCAAATTTATCTTATCCGCAAGATAGGCCAATGGGAGTATGAAAGGTCAATTATGCTCTTCAGTAGCCACACTCTTTCTGTGCAACTGTTTCTATCTGGTGACTGTTGCTGTTATTTATATATGTCTTTTACCATTTCTATATTTTTCTCACCACTTCATTCAGCACGCTGTTCCCTAACCTGCTGCGAATGTGAGAAGGTGACAGAATATTATTTACTGCACCCAGCTGCTGAGGGTGAGATGAGTCATGCTGCAATTTTTCCTACTTTTCTGAAGATATGCAGCCACCTCATTTCCCCCCAGGCTCCTCCTGCTGCCTCACCTTGTTAATGTAGAAAATTTCATCACAGTGACTCCACAGGCAAAATCCTGTGTCTAACCACAGTCGCACAGCAGTCTGGTACGCGACAGCCAAAACCTCAACCATCTTCTCTCCCCTTTTTGAGCATTTTGTTTCAAATTCTGAAATCTACTGCAATGTGTTTGTAGATCCTAAAATCAAAAATGTCTGGATTTTTTTTAAAAAGCTGTTTCATAAAGTTTTACTGAATAAAATTTAACAAGTCTTTACATCTCAGGGTAAAGTCATGCTGCTGTAATTTAAGTACAGTATATACACTGTCTATTTACCAGTGGTGGTCGGAAAGTGATGTATTACTTTCCCCCAGAATATATAGTATGTGTTTATCCACCTTTGGAGTCTCATTCAGTGGTGTCCCATTTTCCATCAATGAGTAATGGCAAGTTTATTTTTTTTAAACATAGCCTGGGGTGTTAAACTGGTAACCAGGTGGAGATACTTTGCCAGTTTGGTTTAAAAACAAGTAAAGGATTATATGGCAGCTGACAAAAACATGTTTGCATAGAAAACTACTTACTGTTATTAGAGGTTTGATGATATTTAGCAAGTGGGAGGAAGAATTGTGACACAGAGCCCCACTTGTCTTTCTCTTGCTTGCTACGATGATGAAAGTGAGGTGCTCCTCATCCATCACTGTCCTGTTCCCCCGAAGCGCTTATTTTGTATATCAAGCAAGGTCAGGTTTAGACTTGGCTGCAATAACCCGCAGCCAAATAGCCAATTACATTCCCTACGTGAGGTATCTGATGGCAACCAGCATTCTTTGAATCATATCCCAGGAAGGAGCTGATGGTTTGAAAAGAGGAGAAAGGAATGGGAGAAAGTGGGAGGTGCTTCTAACAAAAAAAACATTGAAGCACACATCCTAAAGTGAATTAATTAAAACCCAAACTGATTGGAAAATGCAATTAAACAATATCCAATCATCCTATGGCAAATCTTATATATGATAAATTTTGCAAAAGTATATTAAATGCACACCCAAATTTATATATATATCTATGTTTGATGTACTTTTGTAAAATGTTTTTCAAAATGTTCTTCTGTTCCCACTCACTAATCTATACACTGATAAATCAACTGTGAAATTTTGACGTTGGAAATTTACTGGAGCAATACTTGAGAGAGGAGAAAAGAAAGAACATTTAAAAAAATGTTTAGAATTTTTACTGCCCAAGAAGTTCCAGCTATTCCTCTTGACAAAGCAGCTTGCTAAGAACTCGGCAGGCTGGGTCTCCCGGCTAGACGAGACCTGCTCGGGTGGTATATGTGGGGGATCTGCTTTGCAAGAGCTTTCTTTGTGTGTGAGATGGGATTGGCTTCCTTCCCAGTCATGGATGCCAATCCCGACAATCTAAAGCAATTGAAACGTTCAGCACCAGGTGCAGCTGAAGACGTTTGGGCTGATAGAGGGAATGGGGTGAAATAAGGAAAACTTACCCAGAGAGAGGGAGCAAGGCTCTGAGAATGGGGCAGCCCAAGGGGTGTTGTGCACTTGTGAGTAGCCAAGTTAGAATTAGCAAATACACTGAAACAGGCCTCAGACTCTGAATTTCAAAGCAGGAATCTGAAGCATAGAACATAGAACATAGAACATAGAACATTACAGCGCAGAACAGGCCCTTCGGCCCACGATGTTGCACCGACCAGTTAAAAAAAAACTGTGACCCTCCAACCTAAACCAATTTCTTTTCGTCCATGAACCTATCTACGGAGGTTCTACGAGGTTCTATCTACGAACCTATCTACGAAGCAGTAGAGCATGCAGTTCTTGTTAGAATATGTTTCCTTTATGACTACTATCAGTGTTTTCTTAAACCACTAGAATGGGAGGAAACATAGAATTTTTACATTTATCAGTTGTTTCCCTCTCACCCCATGACACAAATCAGTTCTGTAATCAGGTGGCAGGAGTGTAACTGGCCCTGTAACTTTGGAAGACGAGCATGAACCGAATTCTATCTAAAAGGTGAAAGTGACAGCCCTCTTATAAAGGCTGCAGTTGACCAAGTGTGGAATCATTGACAAAGTGTGGCATCAAGGGACCCTAGCAAACTGGCGTCAGTGGCAATCAGGTGGAAGACTCTCTGCTGGTTGGAGTCACACCAAGCACAAGGGAAGATGGGTGTGGTTGTTGCAGGTCAGTCAACTCAATTCCAGGAAATCATTGTAGGAGTTCCTCAGGGTAGTGTCTTAGGCCCAACCATCGTCAGATGCTTCATTAGTGATCTTCCTTTCAGCATAAGGTCAGAAGTGGGGATGTTCGCTGATGACTGCACAATAGTCAGCACCATTTATAACTCCTCAGATACTGAAGCAGCCCATGTCCAAATGCAGCAAGGCTTGGACAATATCCAGACTTGGGCTGACAAGTGGCACACGATTGCCAGGTGTAACCATCTCCAACAAGAGAGAATCTAATCAACTCTCCTTGACATCCAAAGGAATTAGCATCGCTGAACCCCCCACTATCAACATTCTGAGGGTTACCATGGACCAGAGATTGAACTGGACTAGCCACATAAATATTGGGACTACAAGTGCAGGTCAGAGGCTAGGAATCCTGCGGCAAGTAATTCATCGCCTGACTCCCCAAAGCCTGTCCACCATCAAGGCACAAATCAGCAATGTGATGGAATATCTCCACTTGCCTGGATGAGTGAAGCTCCAACAACACTCAAGAACCTCAACACAATCCAGGACAAAGCAGCCCGTTGATTGCCACCCCATCCACAAACATTCACTCCCTCCACCAACGACACACAGTTGTGGCAGTGAGTACCATCTACAAGATGCACGACAGGAACTCACCAAGGTTTCTTGGACAGCATTTTACAAACCCACGACCACTACCATCTAGAAGGACAAGAGCAGCAGATACAAAGGAACACCACCATTGGAAATGCCCCTCCAAGTCACTCACCATCCTGCCTTGGAAATATATTGCGGTTCCTTCACTGTCACTGGGTCAAACTCCTGGAACTGTCTCTGTAGCAGCACTGTGGGTGTACCTACACCACATGGACTGCAGTGGTTCAAGAAGGCAACTCACCACCACCATCTCCAGGGCAACGAGAGATGGGCAATAAATGCTGGCCTAGCTAGAGTAGCCCACACCTTGTGAATGAATACAAGAAATGTTAAATGCACATATTATTGCAGTACAGTTTTAAGGATAATTAGAAAAAGTGGTTTGATAACCCTCATCATGACTGGCACCAACACAAGGTCTAATATAAAGTTACATTACAGATAGTAAAATACTGTGGTATTACAAAAGAAATGTACGCGATGTCTTGATATGTTGCACCAATTCAATTGCCCTACGTTTGGACATCTTCAGCAATTGTGCTGCAAATTGTGTATTTCAGCAACAGCCATTGTCGTGTGATTGTGGAATGCTGAGTTATATATTTATTACATTGCATTTTCTTTCTCTCGCCCCAAACAAGTGAATTCCCTCACGAGAACATTTTTCAAAGATATATGAAGTATTTTGGTAACATTCTGTTCAGTGAATATTTCTATTTTCAGTACATTTTTAAATGAGCATTTCTCCTCCTTGCTCATGTTTAGTTGTAAATATTTTCTTTGAAATTTTAATTCAGAAGTTGAAGAAATGGAATAGAATCTTGCAGATGAGTAATGAATACCAGATGCTATTCCAGGTAGGCCAGACTGGGTAAGGGTGGCAGGTTTCCTCCCCTGATGGTCATTCATGAACTAGATGGGTTTCTATGACAACTGATGATAGCTTCATGGTTGCCGTTACTGGGACCAGCTTTATATTCTAATTTTATTAATTGAATATAAATTTCACCAGCTGCCATGATGGGAATTGGTCACCTATCTTGAGATTCTGTTCCGTGACTTGTTTTCAAATCAGTGACACTTCAATGTATCCTCGTATGTGGATAGCTTCAGGGGTACTGCATCATGGAGTTTAGTTCTTTTTTTCTGTCTGAACAGCTCCACAGTTCAGATGATGGAGGATGGATTCAAACCAGCAAAATGCGTTCTTCCAAATAATATATTGATATAGAGAATGGACAGCACGAGCAATTGACTTCTGTACTGGGCTGCTGAGGCAAAGAATAGTTCCTTCAAGAAACAGTAATATGCTGTGATTTGGGTATTGTGGGTTCTTCCCAGATAGAGGACCTGCAATGGGCTAAACATCCTCCCTGGTTTAAAAATAAGGAGGATTTGTTTGAATGGTTAAGTATTTGACTGAAAGGTAGAGTGTATTGTAGGATAGTAATGCATTGAGAGATTTAGACAAGTCGAGAAAACTGTAAGTTTTTAAAAAGACTATAAATAGTGGAGGAAATCTCTCCTCTTAATCTGAGATGGAACTAATGTGAAATTACTTCATCCATTTTAATCATTCATAATGAATAGCACGGGGGTTAGCATTGCTGCCTCACGGTGCCAGGGGCTTGGGTTCAATTCCAGCCTTGGTTGACTGTGCGGAGTTTGCATTTTTTCCCTTTGCTTGCGAGGGTTTCCTCAGGATGCTCCAGTTTCCTCCCACAGTCCAAAGATATGCAGATTAGGTGGATTGGCCATGCTAAATTGCTCGTTAGTGTTCCAGGTTGTGTCGGTTAGGGGATTAGCAGGGTAGCTACGTGGGGTTACACAAAAGGGTCTGGGTAAGGTGGTCTGTCGGAGAGTCAGTGCAGACTCAAAGGGCCAAATGACCTTCTGCGCTGTAGTCATTCTATGATAATAAGGAAGGACTCAACCAGACATTAGTTAAAATTATTAACAATAACATTGTTGTGATGATTTTGTTCTATTTGTGTGTTTTTGGCATCAGAGCAGGTCCACACTTTGTGTTGGTTTGTATACTTACCTAATGTATGATAAAGAGAGAAAAGAAAACTTGAATATTTAAAACGCCTTTCACAATATCAGGCTGTCCCAAGCTGTGCAACAACATTGTCTGTATCTTTAAGACCTGGCTGCTTGTAGGGATTCGCATTCTAATCAGTATTCTGTAACTTGATTTTGTGTCTCTGTGCACTGTTTGAGAGCACATTTCCACTCCATCTGACGAAGGAGCAGCGCTCCGAAAGCTTATGGTATTTGCTACCAAATAAACCTGTTGGACTTTCACCTGGTGTTGTTAAAACTCTTACTGTGTTCACCCCAGTCCAACGCCGGCATCTCCACACCAAGCTGTGCAGCCAGTGAAGTATCATTTGAAGTGTGGTCACCCTTGTAACATAAGAAATGCATTAATTCACAGCAGTCTGACCAATAGCAGCGAGATAATGTCAAGATAATCTGTTTTGTTGTTGTTATTTATAAATGGATAAATGTTGACTCGGGCACACCAGGGAAGGATTCTGTTATTCATCTTTGAAATTGTGCTGTGTGATCTTTTAGGTGAACTGTATAAATTTAAGTTTTTGTTTATCCCTGTAACATGCATCAGCTTAGGACACAAAACACACAAAGTGACACCCTGTCCTGATGCCAAAAGATCGTTTACGTCAATGAAGTCTGGATTTAACATCTCATCTGGCAGACAGCATCTCTGACAGCAGAGCATTCCCTCAGTACTTCACTGGAGTGTCAGCCTAGGTTTCATTATGCTCAAGTCTCTGGGGTGATCCCCCCACCCCCGAGCCACAGCTGAAACCATATAATTACAGTTTAATTGCTGCCAGTCTGTTGATGGACATTTAGCAGTTAAATGGTCCGAAATGAACCTTTCTGTGCGATGAGCAGATTTACGTTGCTGTTAACAGTTGAGATGGGGGCAGGGAATGAAGAGATTCGGAAACCTATTAACTACACCCAGTGCCTAATTTGGCCATTTTGGTCAGCCTCAGTGGGAGTCAGATTTTGACAGACAACCAGTGTGTGCGGGACTCCTGTGGTGTCTTTGTCTCTGAAAATCAGACAATGTCAGTTGATGGTCTGCTACATCTGTTTCCATCTTTGTATCTTGTGTCTAAACCTGCAGCCTAGTTCTCTGAATCATTTATGATGATTCTTATGAAATGATAATTTTCCATCGTATTCTGCTGTCGGTCTAAAGAGACAAAGGAACCAACACAGCTGTCGGCAGTCGCCATTCCGCTCTTTAAACAACTCTTGACATAAAAAATGATGATGTTATATTGAATGTACTGCCACGAGGATGATGGGAAAGCTCTGTAGAGTTGTGCGGTCTTGGACATTTATTGCATTGTAAATATTTTCGTCAGAGTTTGTTCTGATCTGTCATTTCGGTCATGCTTACCTTGCTAACTCCCAGTGATTTTAGTCTGAGTCTGCCTGTTCACGGAGCTAGGCTGCATTTGGATGTTTCTGAGCTGCTTTGTGTGATTTAGTCCCTTATTTGTGGCAGAACGCATGATTTGTTTCACTCTCTCGCTGCCTTTCAAATAAAACTCCAAATTCTGATCGTGTCTTCTTCACGCTTGAATCTCTGTAACCTATGAATCTACGCCACATGCACTGACAATTCCAGAAGTATACATCATTTATTCCAAATTGAGGTTAGGTGACAAATGTTCCTGGTGGCGTTATTCTCCATTATGTATATGTGTGTAATATTTGTACAGGGACTCACATTGATATTCTGTCTGCTTATCCCTTGTTGATGAGATTCAAATTTTCAGCTTACACGAGTCAAAGGCTCATTGAGTCATTTAGCAAAGCTTTCTTTGTGGATGGTTAGAATTCGGCATTGGAGAAGGAGACTTTTTCTTCGGGATGTTGTGCAGGTACTAACTATACTTACAAAGAAATCAAGCGGAGATCAGATTTGTTAAAAATGAGGTAAGATCAACAGCACTGATTCATAAAATGACGAGACCAGATTCCGTACAGTTCCTTCCCTAATAGCAGAGCGTACTGCCCTGAGTTGAAGGAGTTTGTTTCCATAGTGACAGACTTCATTGCTGTGAAGGAAGGCTGCCATGTTGGGATCCTTCATACAGCTGTTACAATCTATAATTCATAGTGTGTCAACTGTGATGTTCCTTAACATCACAACTTGTATGCAATGTGAAGCCATTGCTAGCAAAGAGACCATAGATCAACAATGTTCACAAAAAAACCCCACCACAGTTTCCATTTTGTATCTTTATCTCTTAATGTCAGTTATTTTCACTGACTATGGCGTGCTGTGTTTAAATCTCATAATATGGTCCCTTTTGTTAGCTGCAGGCTACTTTATCTTGTGTGTTTGCTTGTTTTTTGCGCCTATGTTTTGTTAGTCCATTTCTTGCCGTAATCTGGAGGTTAGGAAATCTGTTGGTGTGTAATGCAATCAAATTTGTGCAATAAGGGATTTCTTACAATGATCTTATTGTGTATTTGCATGTTTCTTTGACTAATGTGTGACCTTGTCATCATTTGTATGCAAGTTGAGTTATTAAATCTAAACTTATTAGAACTTGAATGGTTGTTGCAACTTACAAAAACTGAAAAACTGTTCTCCGCAACATTTTAAAACTTATTTCTGGGATGTGGACATCGCGAGCTCGGCCAGCATTTGTTTCCCAGCCCCAGATGCCCTTCAAAAGCTGGTGTTGAGCTGCCTTCTTGAATCGCTGAGGTCCATGTGGTGTCGGCATATCCACAGTATTGTTAGGAAGAGAGTTTCAGGATTTTGGCCTGTCTACCATGAAGGAATGATGATATAGTTTCAAGTTAGAAATCATAGAAATCATAGAAACCCTACAGTACAGAAAGAGGCCATTCGGCCCATCGAGTCTGCACCGACCACAATCCCACCCAGGCCCCATCCCCATATCCCTACATATTTACCCACTAATCCCTCTAACCTACACATCTCAGGACACTAAGGACAATTTTTTAGCATGACCAATCAACCTAACCCGCACATCTTTGGACTGTGGGAGGAAACCGGAGCACCCGGAGGAAACCCACGCAGACACGAGGAGAATGTGCAAACTCCACACAGACAGTGACCCAAGCCGGGAATCGAACCCAGGACCCTGGAGCTGTGAGGCAGCAGTGCTAACCACTGTGCTAACCACTGTGCTACCGTGCCGCCCTAGGATGGGTAACGAGTGTGAGTTTGGTGAGTGGGTGTGGGCATTGGTAGCATAGTTAGAGATGACCTTGGTTCAGGAAATTAGTTGTAATTTAGATTTATTTTATTCGTGTCCCAAGTAGGCATACATTAATGAGGTTACTATGAAAGTCCCCGACTTACCACACTCTGACACCTGGTTCGGGTACACTGAGGGAGAATTTAACATGGCCAGTGCACCTAACCAGCATGTCTTTTGGACTGTGGGAGAAAACCGAAGCACCCAGAGGAGACGCATGCAGATACTGGGAGAACGTGCAAACTCCACACACACAGTGACTCAAGCTGGGAATCGAACCTAGTGCTTTGAGGCAGCAGTGCTAACCACTGTGCCACCATGCCACCCCAGGATGTACAATTGATTTGGGTGGAGTGAGTAATGGCAGGGGAAAGAACTAACGAGTGGGTATGATCTACAAGGCTGACAGTAACCACAATATGGGACAAGGCTAACGTCCTTTAGGGAAAGAAATTTGCTGTCCTTACCCGGTCTGGCCTACTTGTGACTCCAGAGCCACAGCAATGTGGCTAACTCTCAACTGCCCTCGGGCAGCTAGGGATGGGCAATAAATGCTGGTCAGCTAGCAATGTCCATGTCCCACGAATGAATAAAAAAAAAAGGCATACAAGAAGAAATATTGGGTTCTTGTGATAAAGGGACAACAACAATCATCGGTGACTTTAATCTACATGTAAGCTGGAAGAATCAGATTAGCAGTGGTAGCTGGATAAAGAGTTCAGAGAATCCTTTTAAGATAGTTTCTTCGAATAGCACATTGTGGAACCAACCAGAGAGCAGGTTATATCAGACTTAGTCTTGTGTAATGTGACAGGATTAATTAATGACCTTGGGGTAAAGGCACCCTTCAGTAACAGTGACCAAAATATGATTGAATTTTACATCGAGTTTGAAAGAGAGAAGAATGGGTCTAAGACTAGTATTTTAAATTACACGAGGGCAACTATGTGAGCATGAAAGCTGAGCCAGTTGAGGTGAACTGGGATACTAGGCTAGGGGATGAATGAATAGAGGAACAGTGGTAGACATTTAACGGGATATTTCAGAATGTTCAGAATAAGAGTATTCCTATAAAGAAAAATTCTGAAGGGAGGACCCACCATCTGTGATTAACTAAAGAACTTAGGGAAGGCATCATATGTAAGGAAAAAACACAAGTGCAGTGATGAGTGGCAAGTCAGTTGATTGGTTAAATTATGAAGAACGGCAGAGAATGACTAAAAGGTTAATCAGGAGAAAGAAGTTGGAGAACAGGAAGAAGCTACCTAGAAATGTAAAAACAGTTGCAAGGGTTTCTACAGGTATTTACAAAGGAAAAGTAAAGTGAATGTTGGTCCTCTAGAGATTGAGAGTGGGACGTTTGTAGTTAATAAGGAAATAGCTGATGAAATTAGCAAATATTTTGCTTCTGTCTTCACCGTTGAGCATACAAAAAAAATTGCAGAAATAGCTGTAAATCAGGAGGTGAAAGGGAGAGAGGAACATGGTGAAATATAATCACAAAGGAAGTGGGACTGAGCAAACTGATGGAGCTGTGAGCAGACAAGTCTCCAGGTCCTGATGGACTTCATCCTGGTGTCCTGAAAGAGGTGGTTAATGGGGTAGCAGATACATGTTAATTTGCCAAAACTCTCTAGATTCTGGGAAGGTTTCATTAGACTGGAAAGTAGCAAATGTAACCCATCTATTCAAGAAGGAAGGGAGGTAGAAAACAGGGAACTACAGGCCAGTTAACTTGGGGATGGTGTTAGAATCAGTCGTCAAGGAGGTTCTGGCTGGGCACTTAAAAAAACACAAGGTATTCAGGAAGTGGCAGCATGATTTTGTGAAAAGGCTATCATGTTTAACCAATTTTTTGGAGAAAGTAACATATGCTGTGGATAAAGGGGAACCAGTAGACTTGGATTTCCAAAAGGCATTTGATAAGGTGGCACATCAAAAATTATTGCAGAAAATAGAAGCTCATGGTTTAGGGGTAACATATATTAGCATGGATACATGATTGGCTGGTTGGCAGGAAACAGAGAATATGCATAAACAGGTCTTTGATTAGCAGGATGTTCTGAGTGGAGTCCCACAGGGGTCTACAGTATGGCCTCAACTTTTTGCAGTTTACATCAGTTACTTGGATAAGGGGAATGAGGGCTGATAGCTAAATTTGTTGATGATGCAAAGATAGGTAGGAAAGTATGTTATGAAAAGGGCATAAGGAGTTTGAAGACGGATATAGATAGATTGAGTGAGTGAGCAAAAATCTGGCAGATGGAGTATAATGTGGGGAAATATGAAGTTGTTCCTTTGGCAGGAAAAATAAGACACAGTCGTACTTAAATGGAGAACAACTGCAGAATTTTGAGATGTAGAGATATCTAGCTGTTCTAATCAAGAAGGCTAATGGAATGCTATCTTTTATTATGAGAGGAATTGAATATAAAAGTAAAGATGTTATGCTTCAGTTGTACGTCACATTGATGAGACCATACTGTGTGCAGTCTTGGGTTCCTTAATTAAGGATTGCATTGGAGGTGGTTTACCAGATTGATAGCCGGAATAAACAGATCATTTTCTGAAGAAAGATTGGACAGGCTGGGCTTGTTTCCACTGGAGTTCAGAATAATGAGGGGTAACATGATTGAAGCATTTCATTTTGTTAATAGTCCAGACGAAGTGTACTTGGAAAGGATGTTTCTTCTTGTGGGTGAGGCCAGAACCAGGGAGCACTGTTTCCTTTATTGGACGGAGATGAGGAGGATTTTTTTTGAGGGTTGTGCAACTTTTGAACTCTGTCTCAGAAGGCTGTGGAAGTGGGGTCACTGAATATTTTTCAGGCAGGAGTCGATAGATTCCTGTTAGTCGAGGGAATTGAAGGTTTTCGGGGGTAGATGGGAATGTAGAACTTGAAACATAAACAGATCCACCATTATCTAATTGAATGGCAGAACAGGCTCGAAGGGCCAAATGGTCTAGTTCTGCTCCTATTTCGTATGTTGATATGTGGCCTGGAGGGAAACTTGTAGGTCGTGATGCTCTGGTCCTTCTGGGTGGTAGAGATCACCGGTTTGGAAGGCTTGGAGGGCTGGAGGGCCTGTTCCTGTGATGCAATTTTTTTGGTGCTTTGTTCTATGTTCAATGGAGAAATGTGAATCACGTGTTTTGCATCCCGGATTCCTCTCCCTCCCGTTATCGTAGAATTCTTGATGAGTGCAGCGTTTCATCTTGTAGGTGTGTGTCGTTGGTGGAGGGAGTGCATGTTTAAGATGGTGGATGGGATGTCGATCATGCGGGATGCTTTGTTCTGGATGGTGTTGAGTTTTTTGAGTGCTGGAGCCGCACTCATTCAAGCTAGTGGAGAGTATTCCATCACGCACCTTATGTCTTGTAGAAGGTTGGATAGACTTTAGGGAATCAGGAGGTGAGTTATTTCATGCAGAATTCCTAGCCTTTGACCTGGTCTTGCAGATACAGTATGGTCTCTAAGTTAATGTTGAATGTCAAGAGGAGATGGTTAGTTTCTCTTCTGATGGTGATGGTCATTGTCTGCACTTTGTGTAGCATGAATGTAACTTGCTGCATGCAGACATGGATGGCTTCAGGCACAAGAAGCACAGTTTGCAATATAGCTGTCCTTTAATGGGAGGAATTTTCTGGCCCTTCAAGTCGGTGGGATTTTCTGGTCCCGCTGCAGTGAACGGGGATTTGGCTGAGCACCAAATGCTCTGTCCTTAATTGCAGCAGGGTGTGAACGGCCAGTAAGATCGCACCCAATGCGTCCATTTTAATACTTGATTTTTTCGCTTATTTAACAAATCTTGGGTTTTTTTTCTTTAATTTGTCTTTCAAACTGCGCTGCATGTCCTCCATCACTGTTCAGCGCTCCTTTATGATGTCTCTGACATAGCCTTTGCAGTTTTAGTTGCCCACTATATTTCCAGTAGCTAATATCTCATGAAGTGTTGTGACTATTGACTAGTCCTTATTTTACAATGCAAAATAGTGATCAGTATAAAAATAGTAAAATTTGTAAATAGATGTATGTTTCCCATCATTTCACATAATTTATTCCTCATGCTTCTTGTTAAATGGGTCTCTGTGTGGAAATTGAACAGAATCCCCACTAAATAATGGCCCATAATAGACAGCCACCTTCCTCAATGACAGATAATTATTTGCATTAATGCTGGCACTGAGCTAGGTAGCAATTAGTTGAAATGGCTAAGATTTCCTATGTCAGCATTGTATCCCCCAATTTAAATTGAGTGCATAATATGCAATGCAGAAATGATTTATTCCAAAAATTGAATAGCATCCTCTATGTTTAATGAGCTAGAACAGAGAGCAGCCTTGCTTGGTGACATTCCATGATGCGGCGTAGGCTGATGTTCAATAGGTGTATAAATTACCCTCCTAGCTATCTGCTTCACATTCTGAAGAGGTTCATACCTGTTGAGAATGGAGCAGTCATAACTTTCACGCTCATTATTAATACCGCAAATAACGTGTGTCGGATTGTTGAGTCTGCCCAAAGGTTAGCTGTCAGCAAGTTGAAACAATTTCATCGTCTGGAATGTTGAATGAGCACTTTTTGATTGCCTCTTCTAATTTATGTTTATGCTGCACAATTATTTTTGCCTTGCACCTCTATGAAGAACCTTGGAATAATTATTTATATAAAAGGCACTATATGAACACAATTCTTGCTTCAATCAATTCCATTATATGCACACCTGGATTAATGCTCTGTAACCTAGCCCTTCCTCTGCCCTCAAACTCCTAATGTAGGAGAGAAAATACTTCGCAAAAATAAAGAATTCCCTCATGCCTCAACTCGTGGGAGGCCCATTTTCTGATTTTGGAAACTGAGTGGTAGAACAAGAAAGAAAGGTTCGAGTATTACTGTAAAATGACACATGCGGTCGAAGCTTTTTGTCTTGTACTCATCAGGACAGAATTGAAGGAGTTCCACATTTCAAGGAGTCAACAATTTATATTGCATGAAGAAAGGGGTACTGATTGGTTGACAAGTGGACTCTGGTCGGAGTGTTGTCATGGAGAATGCACCAAACAGAAATTATACCCAAACAATTCTGCATGTGTCAGAACCAATTCCAGATTACTAGTCGGGCTCGTGTACGCATGTTAGAAGCTACATATGTTCATACACAGAGTTCCAAAATTCACCCCCTCTTCCCCACCATGCAACCTGGGCAATGAGTAAGAACGTTTTGATAGGGTGAAGTATAGTCAGCTGTTTCAGTTACCGTGGAGGCCTGTCTGGAACCTCAGAAATAGTCAGCAAACTTCTGGCAAGTCCTCGATGGAAGATCTCAAAGGCTGGTAGATGAAGGCTGCAGCAGAATGAAACATCTAACCATCTTGATTTCTTTGAATTGGATCAATATTCCATTCTGTCAAGGCCTGGGTGGGAGCTGGTGAGAAACACTTTCTCCCCACTAAAAGGTGTCACCCTCAGGTACCTTTTTTTCTGAGCACATCTCCAAGCCCTTTGGTAACCAGCCAAGGGTGACATGAACAGGATTGTGTTGTCTGTGAGCTTCTTTTCATGATCTGGCACCCAGATGGAAGTTACAAGGTGGTCATTTAGCACTGACCTGGAAGAGGAAGAGGTGGTTTTTGGCAGCTGTAACTGTGACTGAGTCGCCCTTTTTAGGATCCACTCTGCTCACCCCTTACTGGGGAAGGGATGAGAAAAGGTGTCTTAAACGCAGTCTGCCTCACAGTCCTGACTAGATAACTGCAGTAAGAAGTTTAACAACACCAGGTTAAAGTCCAACAGGTTTATTTGGTAGCAAAAGCCACACAAGCTTTCGGAGCTCCAAGCCCCTTCTTCAGGTGAGTGGGAATTCTGTTCGCAAACAGGGCATATAAAGACAAACTCAATTTACATGAATAATGGTTGGAATGCGAATTATACAACTAATCAAGTCTTTAAGAAACAAAACAACGTGAGTGGAGAGAGCATCAAGACAGGCTAAAAAGATGTGTATTGTCTCCAGACAAGACAGCCAGTGAAACTCTGCAGGTCCAGGCAACTGTGGGGGTTACAAATAGTGTGACATGAACCCAATATCCCGGTTGAGGCCGTCCTCGTGTGTGCGGAACTTGGCTATCAGTTTCTGCTCAGCGACTCTGCGCCGTCGTGTGTCGTGAAGGCCGCCTTGGAGAATGCTTACCCGAATATCAGAGGCCGAATGCCCGTGACCGCTGAAGTGCTCCCCAACAGGAAGAGAACAGCGGTCACGGGCATTCGGCCTCTGATATTCGGGTAAGCATTCTCCAAGGCGGCCTTCGCGACACACGACAGCGCAGAGTCGCTGAGCAGAAACTGATAGCCAAGTTCCGCACACACGAGGACGGCCTCAACCGGGATATTGGGTTCATGTCACACCATTTGTAACCCCCACAGTTGCCTGGACCTGCAGAGTTTCACTGGCTGTCTTGTCTGGAGACAATACACATCTTTTTAGCCTGTCTTGATGCTCTCTCCACTCACGTTGTTTTGTTTCTTAAAGACTTGATTAGTTGCAAGTATTCGCATTCCAACCATTATTCATGTAAATTGAGTTTGTGTCTTTATATGCCCTGTTTGTGAACAGAATTCCCACTCACCTGAAGAAGTGGCTTGGAGCTCCGAAAGCTTGTGTGGCTTTTGCTACCAAATAAACCTGTTGGACTTTAACCTGGTGTTGTTAAACTTCTTACTGTGTTTACCCCAGTCCAACGCCGGCACCTCCACATCATAGATAACTGCATCCAGAGGGATCACTTTCTGCAGTAGAAACACACACAAGTAGTAAAGTTTGGGAGCTGGAGCTTTCGGTCATTCATGGACACATACACAAGTGACCACTCAGAGCATACCACTATGTTCACCACCTGAAAACTCCAGAGATGCGCCATTGACATTGCCATTCTGAGTGTATTTATTTATTTATTCTGAATGTATTTATTCATTCCCTGCGTGCTGGAGAGGGGCACCTCAAGGAATTCCAAAAAGGAAAGAGAAATCAGAAGAAGAAAACAGAGCTCACAAAATTGGATTTGCCATCGAGAATGAACTTGTCAATCAGTATTATGACTCTGACTCAAACTGGTAAGGAGCCATTTTGCCACCGTGGCACATGCCCCATCACTGGGCACCGCGACAAAATCAAAGAAGATTTCTCTGTGGTGTTACAAAGGAGGACAGGTTTATTCTTCTAGGAGATTTAAACGCCAAAGTTGAAAGAGATTCCAATCTCTGCAATTGAACTATCGGGAGGGATGGAATCGGAAGTATCAATTTCAATGGCATTCTTTTCCTGACCAAATGCAGGAACATGGGTTTCCACCAGAAGAACAAGTACAAAACATCACGGCAGTACGCTCCGTCCAAGCATTGGTACTTGACTGATTAAGTCATTGTCCATGTCAGGAATTGCAAAGATGTCTGCACTATCAGAGCAATGACAGGGGCTGATGACTGCTGGACCGATAACTGACTTATTCAATTATGACCATTAATTTGACTCCCAAACAATGCAACGAAAGAGATGTCCACAAAAAATCAACATTGAATCTCTTAAGGATCCAAGCAAAAGAGACCAATTTCACAATGCCTTGGGAGCGGGACAAAACTTCCATCAAGAATAGAAAAGGGTGCTCTCAATGCTTAGGATGTCCTGAAGGCCGGTATCATTGATGCCTGCAAAGAGACACTTGGAAAAATCAGGATTCATTTGATGAAAATAACCAAGAACTTGTTGTCTTTCTTCACAAAGGCAACACTTGCAGTATAGCAGCAATGTGGGGACAATGTGGATTTGCTGCACACCATTGTTAAATTGCAGTATAACTCTGGAGTCAGAGGACAAGCTGAGTCTGTAGCACAGCAGAATGTGACTTTCTTCTAGAGATCTTGCTCTGATTCAATATTGGTTGAGGATGGATCTTACTGGACTTTGACACCTCAACTTTAACTTTGATACTGAACTGCAGTGCTGCAGTTACCTCTGGGCCCACCCAGAAATCTATCCTTGATCCTCTCTTTCTCATTTGTATGCTGCCATTTGGTGACTTAATCCAAAGAGACAACCAGCACGATCTTACCGGCCTTTCAAGCCCCACTGCTGCTGCAGCAAGGATGGAGAATTTGGAGCCCAGCCAATTCTCCATTTACTGTAGCGGGACCAGTTACTGATTCCACCTCTACCCCTGGCTGTGGTCTCAGGATGGATTGGACTGCTTGCAACCATGCCATCCTATTTGACCCTGAGTTGAACTTCCTACATCCTACATCCAGTCTGTCACATCATCTACTCCCACATCATTAAATCACGTCACTGCCCCTGCTTCAGCCCAGCTTCCCCTTAAATCCTCACGATGCTTTTGCTACCTTGAGATTCTGCTATTCCATTGCTCTTCTGGCTGGCACCTCAGTTTATACTTGGCATCAACTTGAACGAACCTATAACTGTACTGCCCGATCCTAACTCTCACCAAGACCCTCCACCACACTCATCATTGCTATGTCTGCCAATGTATAATGGCACTTAGTCTGCCAACACCTCAATTGAATATTCTCATCCTTGCGTCAGAGCCCTCCTGAGAAAAAGGAAATTTACTACTGTGGCTATTGCTTAGATTTCAGTGGGAGACGATTAATTAATCCTTAATGAATGGTGCCACATGTATTTTCCTTGTAAGACTGAGATATTGAAGTTCTTTCAGTGAGTTTAACAGTGAAATGACATACAAAGCTCTTACTGAAGGATGATTTACAATTTACAAATTATAAATTTACAATTTATTTTGTAAATTGAGTTTGTGTCTTTATATGCCCTGTTTGTGAACAGAACTCCCACTCACCTGATGAAGGGGCAGCGCTCCGAAAGCTAGTGGCTTTTGCTATCAAATAAACCTGTTGGACTTTAACCTGGTGTTGTGAGACTTCTTATTGTGTTTCAATAAATGCTGCAGCTGTCAATCTAAGTTTAGCGGCTAAAGTACACTTCACATGAATTGTGTTGGAAAGGCCACTCTAATCGAAGAAAGATTGGTTAGAATTCACCATGATTCACATATACTTAGCATTTGTTCCTGGATAGAGTTGAAGCTGCTTACTTATAGTGCAGTATTCCTATATTGTGCAGTATGGGTAACAGTCACCACCGTTGGGATTTATACACTAACATTGATAAAACTCTAGGTTTTCCCGTCCCACTGCATGCTTCTGCCTGCTCTGATCAACTTGGAAAGCCTGTGCTACAGTCAACGACAACAGAGGCGATGACTGAAATTTGGCCCTGTGACAAACGTAGCAGTCCTAAATAATGCTCATTGCTCTGACTGCGGCACTAACACTATTCAGAAACATAATGCTATTAATAGATTTAACGCATTCAAAAACGCATATATGGGGAAAGATGATTGAAAATGGTGGTTTATAGGAATTGTATGGAGTTGGGGGATATAATTGAGTTAGGGTTGTGCTCATCAATTACTATCATCAGTATCTGTTCTATTTGCTCTAAGACCACTAATGCCATGTTCTTGAAGGATTTAAATGTACTAATGGTAGCCTGTTCTATTGTTTCTTGTCTTAACAGTATTGTTCACTTATGATCACGTAAGTAAGAATTAATTCCTCGAGTATTACATCATCTCAGCATTCCCAAAGTGCCTTGCAAGCAGTGAGTTAATTTCCAAGGTAGCCAGTGTTTTATAGGCCAGTTTGGGAGCCAACTTGCACACAGCAAGGTAGTCACAACCAGCCCCTAAGTTAAGATACCAGCTCATCTATTCAAATGATGTCAGTTGTATGTAGAAGCCAAGATTATAGAATAGAATCCCTACAGTGCAGAAGGAGGCCATTCTGCCCACCGAGTTTGTAACAACTCTCCGACAGAGCATCTTGCCCAGACTCAACCCTGCCCCATTCCCGTAACTACATGCATTTACTCTGCTAATCCCCTTAATCTACACATCTTGGGCAATTTAGCATGGTCGATCCACCTAACGCGCACATCTTTGGACTGTGGGAGGAAACTGGAGCAACCGGCGGAAACCCACACAGACACAAGCAGAACTTGCAAGCTCCACACAGACAGTCACCCAAGGCCCAAATTGAACTCAGATCCTTGACATGAGGTAGCAGTGCTAACCACTCTGTCACCGTGCCGACAGTCAGCGAATACTATTGTGTAACTGGGATGTGCCTCTGAGTTGACTCCTCTTTTGACTTTCCTGAATTGTTTTGGTAGATCAACAGCAGGCAACTTCAACCCAGTTACCTGAGATAGGCATATTGGGAATCTGAACATGGCGGTTATTCAAATATCAAGGGGCAGAATTTCCCATTGCTGAGTGAATACATCAAATTCCTGCAATTGAACTTCTGTAAAGACTGTCGGGGAGAGAGCTCCACAGTTGGGAACAATTGTGTGTGAACTTTCACCACATGAATTCTGTACAGGTGTGTTTAGATTAATATTGAATGCTGAGATGAAGCCATGGAAGCTTCTGCATTCCTGATGTAACATGGAAGCCAGCTTAAGTGGTAATTACTTTTTTTAAAGCCATTCCAGCCTGCCGTAAAGACTGAAACCTTTTGTTGAGCAAGTGTATCAAGGGATAGGGATCTCCAGTGGGAAAAGTGGAATCGAAGTACGGATCCATTATTTTCTAATTGACTCGAGGCCTATTCCCCTTCTGTGTTAGAGCAGAATTGTAGAAGTATGTTGGAGGGGACTGAGAGCTTGATCATATGTCTCCATTAATTCGAAAGTAATTTTAGCCTTGGGAAAGGTCCATGTTGCTGAGTTTTCTCTAATAACCTGCCACTACAGTGGTTAGCACTGCTGCCTCAGCGCCAGGGACCCGGCTTCGATTCCCAGCTTGCGTCACTGTCTGTGTGGTGGTTTGCACGTTCTCCCCATGTCTGCATAGGTTTCCTCCGGGTGCTTCAGTTTCCTCCCCCACTTCAAAAGATGTGCCGGCTAGATGCATTGGCCATGCCAAATTCACCTTCAATGTACCCGAACAGGCACCAGAATGTGGCAGCTGGGGGCTTTTCACAATAACTTCATTGCAGTGTTAGTGTAAGCCTACTTGGAAACTAATAAATAAAATAAAAATAAATAAGAACGATTTCTCCCTTGGGGGGGGGGGAATTAGCTTTATACAAAATTTTAGGTAAAGTCTGCTGCTCTGAGTTGGTGTCTGTCAGAGCTCCAGTCCACTCTGAACAAGCATTTTTTTTCCCCAGGAGTAGTCTTTGGAAAAGACAGAGAATCTTTGCAGATTGCTGTTAATTATTGTAGGCTTGTCAGTAATACAATGAGGTGAGTATGTTGGGAATCTCAGCAATGGTCTTTCCAATGCCCATCCTTGTTGTATAAATAAATAGACTTGTTTATGTAGGGTTGCTGCCATTATTTACTGCTGAATTACTGTCTCAGTGAAATTTCACACGGAACTTCTGTCAGGAAACCTGTTAGGCAGAAGAGGTGACAGCTGGGCACACAGCTCCTGAAACTTGCAGTTAAGAACATTGCCAGGTTATGCAGGAAACTTCATTGTTCTTAAGCTACTGTTGAATTTTGCCGACTGCCTTTCCTGGTCGTGTTTAAAGATGTTAGCATTTTTCTCTTGTTTATTTTTGGTTTCAATGCAATGTAAAATCTCCAACTAAAAACAACGTGGTAGTGGTGAACGGTTATTTTTTCAGGCAGTGGGAAGGTATTTAGTGGTGTTTCCCCAGGGATCAGTGTTGGGATTACTGCTTCCATCGTCGATTTACATCAATGACAGAGGCTCAGGTATACCGGGCACAAATTTAGAATTTGCAAATTCTTGTAAACTGTGCAGATAGTGAAAGTTCAAAAGGACACTGACATGCTGGGAGAATGGGCAGATATGTGGCGGCTGCAATTGGAGCAGTGCAAATGATGCATTTTGGTTGGAAGAGCAAGGAGATACAGGGCAGGATTTTCTGGCTGCGCTCGCCCTAAAACTGGAAAATCCACTTGAGGTCAACAGACCTTTGCATGGTGTTCCGCCGTCTGCCTGCTACAATTCCCATGGTGGGCGTGACGGGAAAATTCCCTCTGCAATATCAGTTAAAAGTACAATTTTAAAGGGGGGTAAAGGAATAGAGAGAGGTGACATGTGCACAAATCGTTGAAGGAGACAGGTTGAGAATTTGGTTGAAGAGACTTGCAGAATCTTAGAGCTTCACAAATAAAAGTTTGTGGGGAGTGCTTCCATGTTCTTCCATGCCCATGCCGGTGGGATCAATAGCGGGTGTGGGGTGGGATTGGCAGGAGGCACAAAAATCAGTTTCACACCAGTGTGAGATGACAGTGGGATCTTCCGATGTTGCCAACAATGGCGGACCGGGAATCTCGCTGGAGGCAGCGTGAACCTAATTTGCATCCCACTAATGGGATGCAGAGGAAGACCAGACTGGGACCTTTCCACACCTCATTCCCTATGATGCCAGCAGAAAAATATGCTGGTCCACAACATGTCTAGACCAACATGGCATGCTAAAGTCGGGACTTCCCTGAAGAAGGCCTGGGGCTGACTCAGGAGTTTAGGATGGAGGCTGCCAGCAACCCTGGACCCTGGAACATCACAGCAATGGGTGGGGGAGCATCTATCAGGGGGGTCTTTCAGCTTCAGTACCTTAAAACATAGAAACATAGAAAATAGGAGTAGGAGCCATTTCACCCTTCAAACCCACTCCGCCATTCATTGTGATCATGGCTGATTATCCAACTCAATAACCTGTTCCCACTTTCCCCCATATCCTTTGATCCATAGAACCACAGAATACTTACAGTGCAGAAAGAGGCCATTCAACCAATCGAGTCTGCACCGACGCTCTGAAAGAACATCCCACCCAGACCCTCCTCTCCGCTCTATCCCTAATCTGCACAATTTTTAGGGCTGCGGGAGGAAACTGGAGCATCCAAAGGAAACCCACACCGGCACCGGGAGAATGTGCAAACTCCACACAGTCACCCAAGGCCTTGGGTCCCAAGGCAGCAATGCTAACCACAATGCCACCGTGCCACCCTTTAGCTCCAAGAGCTATATTTAATTCCTTCTTGAAAATATACAATGTTTTGGCATGAACTGCCTTCAGTGGTAGAAAACTCCACAGGCTTACCACTCTCTTGGTGAAGAAATTTCTCCTAATCTCAGTCCTAAATAGTTTATCCCTTATTCTTTGACTGTAACCCCTGGTTCTGGACTTCCCCATCATTTGGAATATCCTTCCTGCACCTATCCTTTCTAGTCCTATTAGAATGTTACAGGTTTCTATGAGATCCCCCTTCATTCTTCTGAGCTCCAGCGAATATAATCCTAACCGACTCAATCTCCCTTCATACTTTTGTCATATAATCTCGGGAATTTTTCTGCTAAACCTTCACTGCACTCCCTCCGTAGCAAGAATCTTCTTCCTCAGATAAGGAGACCAAAAATGCACACACTATTCCATGTGTAGTCTCATCAAGGCCCAGTATAACTGCAGCAAGACATCCCTGCTCCTGTACTCAAATCCTCTGGCTTGGAAGGCCAACATACCATTTGCCGCCTTCACCACCTGCTGTACCTGTATGTTTACTTTCAGTGACTGCTGTACAAGAACACCCAGGATGCACATTCTCCACTCCCAGTCGATTATCATTCAGATAATCTGGCTTTCTGTTTTTGCTATCAAAATGGATAATCTCACATTTATTTACATTATTCTGCATCTGCCATGCATTTGCCTACTCATTCAACTTGTCCAAATCAAACTGAAGCATCTCTGCATCCTTCTTACAGCTCACCCTTCCACCCAACTTTGTGTCATTTGCAAATCTGGAGTTATTACATTTAGTTCCTTCATCTAAATCATCAGTACACATTGTGAGTAGCTGCGGTCCTACCACCGATTTCTCCATACCCCACTAGTTATTACCTGCCACTTGGAAAAGGACCCATTTGTTTCCTCTCTTTATTTCCTGTCTGTCAACTAGTTTTCTAACTATCTCAATACATTACCCTCAATCTCATGTGCTTTAATTTTACACGCAAAGCTCTCATGTGGGACCTTCGAGGAGATCCATCTCCTTTAGGGGTCATTTTCATTCTTCTGCAGTAGGTCGGAGATGTCGGGTAACTTTTCACTATGGCACTCTGCTTTGAAAGCGGAACACAAGCCATCAAGCCTGTCCCACCACAGAAGATGGTGCAAGACCCCGGATGCATAATGAATTATGTCGGGGATGGAAGATGAGGCACAGTTTCCCATTGGCCTCTGCAGTGGGAAACAATCCATATCCCTATCCTTGCCATGGGACTTAGTCCAGGTGGGAGAATTTCACCCATAGAGTTTAAAAGCAAAAAAGTTACAATGAATCTTTACAAACCTTTTTGGCCTCAACTGGAAAATTGTACCCAATTCTGGGGTATCATTGTGAAGGATGTTTCAGGCTTTACTGAGGTTGAAGAATGATTTACAACCATGTATTTGGATATGAGACACTTCAGTTACATGGATAGACTGAGAGGCTGGAGTTGTTGCGTTTCGAAAAGAGATGGTTGAGAGGACATTTGAAAAGAGGTATTCAAAATCATAAGGTGCCTGGGCAGAGTGCATGGAGAAAAACTGTCCCCATTGACCTAAGGGTTGAGAAGCCCAGAGGGCACCGATTTAAAGTGATTAGCAAAATAGCTGAAACCAGCATGAGGAGAAACGTATTTGTGTAGTGTGTGGCTGCAATCTGGAATGTACTGCCTGACAAAATGAAACCGATTCAATCATAGTTTTCAAGAGGGAATTGGATAAGCATCTGAAAGGAAAACAATCTGCAGGGCAAAGAGGAAAAGGCTTTGTGGTGGGGGTGCAGGGGCAGGTGGTGGGAGGGTGTCTTGCAGAGAGCTGGTATGGACACGGGGCTGTAACCAGTCCCCAGTGTCGGGAACAAATGCATATGGTTTCAAGACCACACGTGCCGGCAGTGCGATGGGTTCAGTGATTTTGATGGAGGCAATGTCCTAACTGGCTACCTCCCAGCCTGCTGTCCAGTTATGGATGGCGGGTGGGCTCTTGAACACCCCTGAAGTCCCAGCTGCACCACTGGATAAGGTGGGCGCTGCTGAGGCAGCTAAGTAAAAATAATAAATATAAGAGTATGATATGCAATTAGTTCAGTCTGAGAATGGACAAAAGATCCATCAATCGGGGGGAAGCCAGTCTTTGGAAATTGTTGTTACCCTGGAGGCTGCCTTTCGTGCCCGTGGCCTCCTTTCTGTGCCATAGAGCCTCTGGCTCTGAAAGCTCCTGGGCTACCAGGGGAGGCCGCTTCTATGAAGCTGGTAGTCTTCCCAAATTGCGGCAGTGGGTGGAGGACCTGCAACTACCAATATACCAGACACCCCACTTAACGGCCCTTAATAGATGCTTTAACTGTGCAAATTATTATGCTTTCATGGAGTGTGTAGCCAATCCTTACCTTGGCCTGACACTGGAAAGCTTTCCAGGAGGTGGGACTGCTCACCGCTATTTCACTGGTTCCCCCCATCCCCCTTCTACCCCTGGCCCCTCTTCCCAACACCTAGGGGCCTGTCAAACTCAGGCCTATGATTCTCCCAGACCTCCCTCCTCACTTAAGAGTAATCTTCACTTGGATTTCTCCCTCCCTGTGGAAAAACACCCAGCCTCTACTTTGCACCTTCCAATGGTGGCGTGGCCTAAACTGGTAATTCGTTGTGTGAGGAATTGCATTGGTGAGGCTGGATCGTACATTCTGCATTGCGCAGTGAATTGATGCTTTAAACGCTGCATGACTGCTGCTGGCAGCTACTACTCATGTTTTGTTACTTTGGCAGCAGATTAAAGATTTTTATAAACCTGTAACACAGAAAAAACTCCCAGAATTGGAAATTTCCATTCAGTTCAGATAGAATTATAGAACGGTATTCCTCTGTGCTGTGCTGATATGGATCCACTTTCCTTTGAACATTTGTTTATTATTTGCACAAACATTGGGGCTGTTTTTTTTAAAGCAAGGCTCTTTGATACGTAGTTAAGATTCATCCAGTTGAGCCATGACAACTAACTATCCATTTGGTCTTGTGAAGGTGAACCTTGTGAGAGTGGATTTTTGAGGGGATCAACGGTAGGAGCTTGGGTGGTTGTGGGGGGTCATGTGATAATTGCATGTTGTGGTCATGTGATAATTGCATGTTGTGGTCATGTGATAATTGCATGTTGTGGTCATGTGATAATTGAATGTTGTGGTCATGTGATAATTGCATGTTGTGTAGTTGAATGCACCTTGTATAGCTTCTGTAATTTTATGTTTTATTTTACAGCAACAATTTCATCTGGAAAAATAGAGATAGCATTTAAGGTGTGTAAAAGTCCATGCCCTTTAGGGGTATGCAGCAATTCGTTGATTTAATGCCTGTTCATATTTGGTGGCCAGAACACACTTATACTTCTGTTGTTAAATTGAAGGATATAGCAGGTCTGCCTCAGCTAGGTAAGCATAGAGTTTTCTCTTCAACTTCTGGCCTTTTTTCAGGGTGGGATGGGCAATTAAGCAACTCATCAGAAGTAGGCAAAGTAACAAAATATTAGCAGAACCACATAAGGTGTCCAGGCCATCGTCCATCTTGGATATTTTTTGCATTTTGCATTTTTTTTAAGTAAAGCTGCATTCAGGTAGAATCTCAATCCATTATTGTCTCCTACACATTTCGCAGCCGAGTATCTTGCATTTGGGGATATCGGGATTTCTTGATCGTTGTTTTAAAATGTGGAAAGACATCACCTTATATCTGTTGGAACTGGTCAGAAATGGAGTGAAAGCCTAGATGTCTTCACTTAACACCGTCCACAATGGTATGAACAACTCAGTGAATCAGCATTTCAAATTTTGGTTCAGAATTGCTATACAATCTTAACAACTTCATCTCCCCCATCCTTCTCATATTCCACTTGGTTCAGTGATAATACTGAGTCAAAGGTAGGGTTCTGAAGACTGTGGAGGAACAGAGAGATCTTGGGGTCCATATCCACAGATCTCTAAAGGTTGCCACTCAAGTGGATAGAGCTGTGAAGAAGGCCTATAGTGTGTTAGCTTTTATTAACAGGGGGTTGGAGTTTAAGAGCCGTGGGGTTATGCTGCAACTGTACAGGACCTTGGTGAGACCACATTTGGAATATTGTGTACAGTTCTGGTCACCTCACTATAAGAAGGATGTGGAAGCGCTGGAAAGAGTTCAGAGGAGATTTACCAGGATGCTGCCTGGTTTGGAGGGTAGGTCTTATGAGGAAAGGTTGAGGGAGCTAGGGCTGTTCTCTCTGGAGCGGAGGAGGTTGTGGGGAGACTTAATAGAGGTTTATAAAATGATGAAGGGGATAGATAGAGTGAACGTTCAAAGACTATTTCCTCGGGTGGATGGAGCTATTACAAGGGGGCACAACTATAGGGTTCATGGTGGGAGATATAGGAAGGATATCAGAGGTAGGTTCTTTACGCAGAGAGTGGTTGGGGTGTGGAATGGACTGCCTGCAGTGATAGTGGAGTCAGACACTTTAGGAACATTTAAGCGGTTATTGGATAGGCACATGGAGCACACCAGGATGATAGGGAGTGGGATAGCTTGATCTTGGTTTCAGATAAAGCTCAGCACAACATCGTGGGCCAAAGGGCCTGTTCTGTGCTGTACTGTTCTATGTTCTAAGTTCTATAATACTGCTGCCACTTACGCAGGAGATTCTGAGTTTAGGATCCAATCCAGAGCACAATCTCAGGTGACTCTTCAATGCAGTACTGAGGGAGTGGTGCGCTGTCGGAGGTGCCAACGGCTAGATGAGGAATATAAAGCATTCCATCATTTTTTGAAGAACAGCAGATAATTTTCAGGGCAATATGCTTCCCTCAATTGCTAAAAGCAAAATTATCTTATTGCTGTTTGTTGCCACCTTTCTATTTTTCCCTACTTTTCCTACACCATAAGAACTTGTGTAGTGGTTTTGTACAACTGAGTGGCTTGCTAATCAACTACATTGTGTGGATCTGGAATCACATGAAGGCCAGACCAGGTAAGGAGAGCAGATTTCCTTCTCTAAAGGACATGGATGAAGCAGATGGGTTTTTGCAACAATCCAATAATTTCGCCATCACCATTACTGAAACTAGTTTTTAATCCCAGATTTATTAATTGAGTTTAAATTCCACCAGATGGTATGTCCCCAGAGCATTAGCTTGAGCTTCTGGAATACTAGGTTTAGTAACGCTATCATCATGCCACTGTTCCCAAAGACCGGTAATTCTGTGGCAAGAAACTCATCTCCTGACTCCCTAAAGCCTGTCCAACCATCTATAATGCAGAAGTCAGGAGTGTGATTGAATAAAATTAATTGCCTGGATGATTGCAGCTCCAACAACATTTGAGAAGCACCTTTTAAACCCATGCCCTCTGTCACCGAGAAAGATAATGGTAGCTGATGCATAGAAACGCTACCAGCTACCAAGTTCCTCTCCAAGCCACACACCATCCTGACTGATCTATATCACCATTCGTTCGCTGTTTGCGGGTCAAAATTCTGGAACTCCTTTCCTAATGGTATTGTTGGCATACCTACACCAGATGCACTGCATCAACTCAAATGACTCACCACTTCTGCAGGGCATTTAAGGATGGACAACAAATGCTGGCCTTGCCAGCGACATCAAGATCTCATAGAAGAATAAAACAAATCTTATGCACAGCAAAGTCCTGGTTGAAGGGGAGGGCAAGAACTCCCCCGTTCTGCTTTGAATAGCCCATCTGGGGGTAACTGTTCAATATTTCATCAAAGAAATGGCACCTCAAACAGTAGAGCATACCTGACAAATTACTTAATTCTCACTGACCTTGTAACTTAAACTTGGTGTCATTGGGGGGCACAATGTTTAAGTAACAGCCAAAGTTTCTACTCTGAAAGAAGCTGTGCAAAAAAAGCCGTACGAGCAGATATTTCGGTAGTTTGAATAAATATGACTTTGTGCACACCTTGGCTGCAATTTGGGTGGCTGCAGTCCTCGGACAAGAGTGTTTTCACTGTTTAATTGGTCAGTTTTACTCGTAGGTTTTTGTGGGGCCTTGCTATGGATAAACGGGCTTTCATTGAACTGAGGTGTCGACTTCGACTCAGTGGTTGGACTTCCTCATTTGAATCAGACCTCATTCCAGAGTCATGAGCACACTTTCTAGGCTGACATTTCAGTGCAGTACTGCAGGGATGCACTGCTCTCTGAAGTGCCTTCTTCTGGAGAAGTCATTAAACTGAGGCCCTGTATATCTTCGCAGACGGACATGAAAAAATAGCTTAGGTACTGTTTGAGGAAAAGCAGGAGAGTGTACACTTTTTGCCCTCGCCACTTATTCTCAAGCAACACTAAAACATTTTAATTTAGAAGATCTATCTTGTTGATATTTGTGGGGCCTTGTGGTGCACAAAGGGGCTGGTGCCTTTACCTATGTTGCAACAATGATTTCTCTTCAAAAGTTCCTTGCTAATTTTGAGGTGCTTCAGGATGTAATGAAGGCATTACTGTATATAAACACAAGTTCTTTCTTCACTCTATTGTGTACATTGCTGTTGTCACACACCAGAAGTACACTTCATCTATGAAAAGCCATGGACTAATCCATTGGTTTATTAGCACTAACTGTGGTTCTTCCTGGAACCATGAAATCTATTTTAGGAGAGAGATGTGCAAGAGTGATGTGATGTGTTCCTTTTGTTTTGCATCTTGTGGTGTTCCCCATTGCTGTAATTGCTTCTGGAAATATATTTTTAGCCGTAATTATTAGGCAACATCTAGAAATTTAAATTTCCCTGAGATTGCATTGTGTCTCACGAATGCAAGGTTTTCTTTTCGAATGGAGTTCATTGCGAAGCTGATCTTGTCAGTTTTCTAAATTAAAACTCAACCAACCAGAACCTCTCTGTCCAATTTTTCTTGTCAGAAAACCTTTGGAAATTGGAAACTATTGAGTGATAATGGGGGTGTTCTATGAATTCTTAATACAACACAGCATTCAGGTTGGGCTTTGCTGGGTTCTCATTAAGTTAACTTTATTCAATATTTAAATTTCCAATGCGAGGTGACATTGCAATGACTACATTTGAAACTGGACCATGATACAGGGATTTTGTGGGCAGTACAAATGAGATACGGTCTGATGGCTTTTTCCTGTCATATTTCAAAGATATTTAGTTCTTATGTTTTGTGTTTAAACAGTAAGCTTGGCTTTGGTGTTCCATTGTTAGGGAGAATCATAGAATCCCTACAGTGCAGAAGGAGGTCATTCGGCCCATCGAGTTTGCACCAACCACAATCCCATCCAGGTCCTATTCCCCTAACCCCACATATTTACCCTGCTAATCCCCTGACACTGGGGTCAATTTAGCATGGCCAATCAACCTAACCTGCACATCTTTGGAGTGTGGGAGGAAACCGGAGCACCGGAGGAAACCCACTCAGACACAGGGAGAATGTGCAAACTCCACACAGACAGTGACCCGAGGCCGGAATTGAACCCGGATCCCTGGCGCTGTGAGGCAACACTGCTAGCCACTGTGCCGCCCAAAACATTATTTTCGAATTCCTATACTCAACGTCCCGACCCAGTGAAGGCCAGCATGCCATATGCCTTCTTGACCACCTTGTCCACCTGAGTTGCCACCTTCAGGGAACTGTGGATCTGCATACCTAGATCCCTCTGTATGTGAGGTGTGTGATTAACTGGACTATTCTTTGAAAGAGCTAATGAAGACTGAATGGGCCAAATGACCTCCTCCTGTGCTATGCAAGTTTATTCTAAGCTGTGCCTTAAAACTAGTGTTTTATTTCTGATGATGTTTGCACAAGTAAACTGTTACATAATTGCAAACCACACACTAACATTGCCCTAAAAGTTGTTCTTTGACCATAGATTGGTCCCGAAAGCCAGATTTTAGCCAATCTGACGCATAGACTAGATATATCAGTAAAACAATCCAGGTAAAAATTCAGATATTCCTTTGGGAATCTGGAAGTTGCACTGAGATCTCATGTACCATTCTGTTTTTTGCTCACTCTATTCCAGGGCGCTTGTTTTCAAAACTAATGCTGTGATATATATAGTAAGAAGTCTCACAACACCAGGTTAAAGTCCAACAAGTTTATTTGGTAGCACAAGCCTGGTGTTGTGAGACTTCTTACTGTGCTTACCCCAGTCCAACGCCGGCATCTCCACATCATGTAATATATATAGCACAGACAAAGGTCATCCAGCCCAACTAATCTCTGCCTGTGTTAATGTTGCTTGCACATTTCTTCACATTCCATATGACCCAGCTTAGCCTTTCAGCATATTTTGGAAGTCAAAGCAACCCAGGTAAAATTTCACCTATGCCCTTGTGAAAAATTTTCGGAGTTCTATAATGTTGCAACTTGTCAACTGCTCAGGAAAATGGATGTACTGAAAAGTGTTTTTCCACCAATAATCAAGCTCTAAATCTGCCTGCTGTTTTTTGCTAAAGAGAAACTCTGCTCTAAAGGAATAAATGTCAATTCATATGTGGAATCCTCCTTGTGCAGCTTTTGTTTGAAAGAATTGAGGCAGTGTTATTGTTACTCTGCCAGAGTTGGAGAATCAGTGGTTCCCTTACTGTGAAATATACGGGAGAGAATGACCTCACTGTGGCCCTGTTGGAGTAGAACTTTACACAGAATTTGGCTTGTATATATTACTGATATTTATTGTTGCTTTTATGAGCCTCGCAGCTCTGCAATCTGGTGTGAGGGAGGCCTAAATTCTGAATTCACACCCTGAACCCATAATAAAATGGAAAAATTGATAGAATGAATGTCAGCAAAATAGAATCATCCTCAGCTTGGCACACTTGTGAAGATTAGATCAAAGATGCAGAGGATCTTTATTGTTGCCTTTTCCAATGTTACTACATTTTTAAAAAAATGGTGTTCTTTGCAGAGCAGTTAAATGAGTGTGTCATGGGAAATGTCTGTGTGTTGGTACAGGTATACAAGTGACCTTTCGTCATTTCTTTCCAGTAAACTTTTAAAACATTTGAGAATTTTTGCCTGGCTTTTACAGTGGTGAAACTCAGCATCTGCTGTCATTTCTCCTCTAAAACAGCCAACAACTTCGGGAGTCTACACGTGTGCAGTATTACGTGGAAATCCAAAGGTTGCTGCCAGTGATTCCAACTTCTTCAGAGGATACGTTATTGAAATTCCCCAGATGGCAGTCAATGTGAAATCTAGTAATTGACAAGAACTTCTACTGTTAGGGAGTTAGTCTTGCTTAAAATAAAACCCTTGAAAATGTTACACCCTATTAAGTGAGGTCAGTTGGGTTTTTAGCAGTGTACTATTATCATAATTACTACTAAACATCATCACTAACCCTGAGAAGCTAGTTTATATTGTGGAATGCCAAATTTTTCTTATGGTAACTTTACACATTTTTAATGTGTTTATCATATCATTTATTTCACTTTCTGAAAATTTTAACTTAGAAATAAAGTAAGTTATTTTAACTTCCTGGTTTGCTGTCTGTGCAAATACTTTAATGAGATTGGCTGCTTGCCCTCCTTGATGACAATGCTGCTGATGCTTGGCTGGAGATCCCCTTGTCTTGACATCAGATTTAAACTATTGTTGGGAAGGAGGAAATCCATAGCATAGAGATGGTTAGATCTTTGTGGGCCATTTTTTTGAAGTTAGTGGTTAAGTACCATTACATTTCTGATGACCAGAAAATTCAGTCAATATGAATAAATTTCAGTTTGTGTTCTGAATTAGCTTTCTTTTTGCTTCTGCTTTGACAGTTGTTTTCCTTTAGCTGACAAGCCTTAGCTGACTGTGTGGAGTTTGCACGTTCGCCACGTGTCTGCATCCCCGTGTCTGCGTGGGATTCCTCCAGGTGCTCTGGTTTCCTCCCACAGTCCAAAGATATGTAGATACGGTGGATTGGCCATGCTAAATTGCCTTAGTTTCAGTCTGTGCAGACTCGATGGGCCGAATGGCCTCCTTCTGCACTGTAGGGATTCTATGATTTGCTGTTTCTAAAATGTAGCCAGAAGCCAGTAAAAAGTATGGGCATTTCAAGGGATGTGGTGATTGGCCCTTTAAGGTCAACTCAGCAGAAAAGGGTAATCTGGCTTGAGGTACCAACTGGGACTCATCGTGGGGAATCACCCCTGGAGATGGAGCCCCATTAGACAGGAGACGTGGAAAGCTGGCTGCAGCCAAGTGGCTACAGTGCTTAATTAATAAATGCTTTTCATGTTCATTAATTGAGTCTCTGAACATGCATCTTTACTCTCCCCGACCAACAATAATAGTTTTTCTCTATCTAATCCTATCTGTTCCCCTTACTATCTTCAAAACTTTGATCGAATCGTCTCTTAACTTTCTAAATTCTAAGGAATGTGATGACCCTGGTTTGTGTAATCTCATCTCATCATTTAATTCCTGAAGTTCTAAAATCATTCTGGTAAGGCTTACCTGCACTACCTCCAAGACCAGTACATCCTCCTTAAAGATGTAGTGCCCACAATTGAATAGATTGAGGATGGAGGCAGTCTCAAAGAATGGAAGAAGCTTGAAGACCGTAAATCTATAATTTCACCTTCCGGGACACACACACTCGTCACCAGATCTTCACTCGTTATTTTTTTCAAGTCCAACAATGGTTCTTCCCTGGGTAGTCTTGTAAATTGGCTTGTGCCAACACCTACCTTGCAACAGGAATAATTATTTCATATTTTTAGAAAATTGCCTCAAGGAACAAGTTAATTTGCTTCTGTTTCCTTTGATCCCTCGACTGTTACGCACAAAATAATCTACAGTACTGTACTTTTAAAAAGAATACTGAACCAGACTTGTTGTTTGTTATTTTCTTGGTAGATTTTGAAAGAGGTTATAACATATAGCTAACCTGTAATTTCTGTAACTTAATTATGAATCTTAAAAATAAAATTGCTGATGAATGGTCTCTCTTGATATCTCATTACTTCATTATCCATTGTGTCTGAACGATTAGCTACCCCGCGGGCCCCTGTCTATGCAATTCCTCATCCACAACTCCTCTCAGTCTCTCTCCTTCCTATCATCTGAATGAGCTCCTTGCACTGCTCATAGGGCCAGTCACCTTTTTGCTTTTCTACTCCATAAAAACTTTACCCTTTGCAGTGGCGATGTGACAGCCCATCTCTCATTCCTTTCCATAGCATTAATGTTAGGATTACATTTGTGACGTTTTATTTCTTAGTGGCTGTCCTCTCCACAGGAGAATTTGTATAGGAATAAAGGATTAAATTTGTCATGGGGAGCTGGAGAGAGAGAAAGTTTCAAATTTCTTCCACCCTCTGTGTGAAGAAGTCCTTCCCGACATCATTCCTGGATTTCATGAGAGGACAGAACTGGGTCATTGTGAGGTGATTTGTAATGAATGCGTTCAGCTGCCTTTTCTTTCATTCGTTCACGGGATGTGGGCGTCGCTGACTGGGTCAGCATTTATTGCCCACCTCTGAGGGCAGTTGAGAGTCAACCACATTGCTGTGGACCTGGAGTCACATGTAGGCCAGAACAGGCAAGGATGGCAGATTTCCTTCCCTAAAGGACATTAGTGAACCAGATGGGTTTTTAAAGTAACCGACATTGGTTTCACAGTCATCATTCGACTCTTAATTCCACATTTCTTTTATGAATTCAAATTTCACCATCTGCCATGGTGGGATTCGAACCCGAGTCCCCAGAGCATTACTCTGGGTCTCTGGATTACTAGTCCAGTGACAGTATCACTACGCCACTGCCACCCTTGAGCCTTTAGTTCAGGTTGTTTGCTGCAGTCAGCACAAAGCATTGGAATGTACCACAGCAGTAAGGATGGGGAAGGTCCAAACTCAAACCTGCATCTGCTGAGGTGTAGTTCTTAATTAGGGTTTGCAGGGAAGGAAAATTGCAGGATCAGTAAGCTATGGGCTTTACATTGGAAAGACTTGTCCTGGTAGATCAAAGGATAGATAGGACGGCAGAAGGATATGATGACAGTTACCAAAAAGGTTTTAAGAGAAATGCACTGTCAGTATTAACCCAGCGATATAGTATACTTTCTGTGAGAATGGTACTGAGCGGGCAGGTAGTGCAGGAGTTGTATGGTTCCTGCGTATGAAGCCAAATATAGCAATATTATACAATTAAAATTCCCTGTAGTCGACACCTGGCAGAATTATAGCACCAGCCAGTGAGTCTGTCACAGGAATGTTTAAATTGCTGCTATCAGGAAAATATGGATGTAGTTCGCAATATTTTACTGGTTAAACTAAATATGGTAAAACCAGACTGTAATTTGACCCAGAAGCACATGTTGAAACCTGTGGGGAACAATTATGTGTTCACATGTCTGCTATCAGTGTATTCTGATACATATGTAGCTCACTTCACCCCTCTAGTGGCAGCAAATGGATAGCACTGCAACTTATCCTGGAATAATATTTGTTACGTCAGTTTAGTTGGCTGGACGACTGGTTCATGATGCAGAGCGATGCCAACAGTGCGGGTTCAATTCTCATACTGGCTGAGGTTATTCATAAAGGCCCCACTTTCTCGACCTTTCCCCTTGTCTGAGGTATCTTCAAGTTAAATTACCACCAATCAGCCTATGGTCATCTGGGACCATCGTGACTTCGCCTTTTACCGTGTGTCTTTCTACCCATCAGCAAACCTCCCATCACAGTCACTGAAATGTATTTCTTTCATCGTAAAAGTGGGAGGTGGAGGGGGGGAGAGAGGAAGGAAGAGAGTGGGGAGGAATGCGTGACCTGTATAAATATATCGAGAACACTGAAAATGGAGAACAATAGAAATTAAATGACCCTAAATTTCCTGGATCCAGATTGGATGCAAATAGTGAAATTTCTGCTTTTTTTTTACACCAATCTTACTGACATGAACATATTTGAAATGGTGGACCCGCTCTCTGTCAGAATTATTTTTTAAAAATTGTACATCAAGTGTAAAAAACAGTGTCATCTTTAGATGTGAAAGTGAATTGCTGCTGTCTCTACTATAGATCCTCAGTCTCCAAACCTCCTGATGCACACTTTCCTTTCCAATTATTGTGCAGAATGGAGATAATGCTCATTGAGAATGCCATTCGAGCTGTTTACTTCTGAATAGATGACAGAGAGCAAGGATCCTGTGATGTCTTTGCAGAACAGGAAACATAAACCGTTGGAGCAGGAGTAGACCACATGGCTCATTGAGCCTGTTCCACCATTCAATGCGATCATGGCTGATTTTGGACTTCATCCATTTTCCCACCCATTTCTTGCATCCCTTGATTCCCTGTGAGACCCAAAAGCTATCCCAGCCTTAAATTTATTCAACAATGGAGCAGCCACAAGCCGCTGGGGTGAAGAATTCCAAAGATTCACAGCCCTTTGAGTGAATTAATCTCTCTGCATCCCAGTCCTAAATGATTGGCCTTTCATCCTCTGACTGTGCCCCCATGTTTTAAATTCCCTGACCAACGGAAACAATCTCTCAACATCCACCCTGTCGAGCCTTTCAGAATCTTGTATCTTTCAATGAAAGTCTCTCATTCTTCTAAATTCCAGAGAATATAAGCCCAATTTGCTCAGTCTCTCATCATAGGGCAGCCCCCTCACCCCAGATACCAATTTAGTGAACTTTGTCTGTACTCTTTATAATGCAAGTTTATATTTTCTTAACTGTGGAGACCAAAACTATATGCTGTATTCCAGATGTGAATTCATCAAAACGCTGTCCACTGTAGTCAGACTTCCTTATTCCTCCAGTCCAATCCCCTTGCAATAAAGGCCAACATGCCATTTGCCTTCCTAATTGCTTGCTGCATCTGCATGCTAAATTCCTGCATTCTCTATACAAGCACATTAAATCTCTTTAAACATCAAACTTCACAAGTTTCTCAACGTTTAAAAAAAAATGTTGTTTTTTTATTCTTACGACCAAAGTGAGTAACCACGCACATCCCTATATTGTACTCCAACTGCCATCTTGTTGCCACTCACCTAACCTACCTCTATCTTGTTGCAGCTTCTGTGTGTCCTCACCACAGCTTACCTTTCCACCTAGCATGATATTATCAGCAAACCTAGAATCATTATTCATGAATTAGATGAAGAGACAGATAAAGGAAGACCACTCATGCAGCACAGGTTGCACTTCACTGACTTAGACCCATTTATTTTACCATTTTGATTCTAAGTGCTGGGTGGACTTGAAACTGGGAGTGTTTCAGATCTGACTTTGAGACCCGTTCTCAGGCGCCCCCCCGTATGCACTGTGCTTGAAAAAATATCAGCGATTCCGAATCACATTGCAGAAGCCTTTGGGTGGGGCTTAACGCACCCGAAACCCCGCAGCTCCAGTTGGCGCCTCCAACTGCGCATGTGCAGAAAAGAAATGATAGAATGCGGCTCCTCTGCCACATTGCTCCCGGGTCGGATAATGCCTCCCCCTGGCCCCCACAACATTACTGACCCCCTTATCCCCCCCACCCCCTCCACCACCCAGACCGATTGCGGCCCCCCCCCCCCCCATTCCTCCCACCGAGCTCATGCAGAGAGCCGTCGGACGCTCGGCACTTACCTCCTCATCAACTGGAGCGTCCGAATCGGACTTTTATAGAGCATGTCTGTTTCGCATCGAATTTGGATGGGCGAATGTGGTGGTAAAGGGGGAAGTGCTGGTAAGGTTGGGCATACAGCCCATTAAGTCAATTTAAATGCATGCAAATCGTGGCCATTTTCGGGCCTTGGTAAAAGGGGAACCGGCACCGAGGCGGATGTGGATCGCGCTACTCTCCTCGCGCCCGACTTTACCAAGTTTTCATGCCTGAAAATGGGTGCAACTTGATGGTAAAATTGGGCCCATCATCTAACTCAAGTTGCAATAGGTATTTGTCAGACCTAACTTTGAACAATCAGGTCTCCTGACAACATTGTGAACAGATGCTCCATGTTTGGCAACTTGAGTGGGTTACCTTCCAGTAACTGATTTACGTCATAAACCCCACCTATTCTTACTCTTCCAGCTGACTTTGGTGCGACCAATATGGGTGAAGCCCAATTACTCCATTCTACATTAGAGATGATGTTCTCAGTCTCAAACCTGTTCAGTTCTTGCTCCACTTTTTCATTTGGAGCTTAGGGAACTGGACAAGGCTGGAAATAACCTGGACTTGCATTCCTCAGGACCGGTACATTGGTTTTATATCCTTGGATAGGTGTACTGCTCTCACTAAACACTTGAGAGTACTTAGTGATCATATCATCACGAGTTGTGAATTTTACTTCTACACGAGAAACCTTGGTCCAGTTTAACTCAAGTGCTGTGATCCAGTTCCTTCCTAACATGGTTTTTCATCCTTCACCACAATAATGAGCAAGATTTCACATTGTTCCTTGTATGTGACTGAAATTAACACACTTCCCATTGTGGGGATTTTCCCCCCTCTATAACTTCATAATTGGTTTCTCCAGCTGATGCTGACTCAACTTCTGACAGTACAGCAATTCAGGAATCACGCTGACTCATGCACTTGTGTCAACCTTCATCTTTACTGGAGCTTTATCCAGTGCTGCTTGGACTACAATGCCCTGCAAATATTTATTGGACACCAACGTGTTTCGAATCCGATAGCTGGAATGTTACCACTGTTCATGTCAGCGGGATTTTCCCAGCTATTTTTGTGGATAGCTGTGGTAAATGGAGATTTGGCTGGTCACCAAATTCTCTGACCTCGCTGCAGTAGGAGCATGGCGTGAACGGCTGGTAAGATTGCGCCCTATGAGTCTCAACTAAGCCCTCATTGATTTGCTGCTGTTCAACAACCATGTGCAGTGATTGCCATTTCCTCCAGTAAGTGTTTTCTCTGTTTATATTCCTTCAACATGCCTTGGTAGCTGTAGCAACTCTGCCTTCAAAATGAACAATTCCGTGCACAGTGTTGGTCTAATCACAAATAACTGGACTCTTTAATATTCCTGCTACTATTAACTGCTGTTGTTCGTACCTGTTGCTTTCTCAGCTGCAGTTTGTTAAATCTGATCTCTCAAGTCATGTTTCCCCATGTCCATGGATAATCCTGTTCTTCAAAGCCATGATAAATTCTCCAATGTCCTCACTGGGCAACTGATTCCTTGCTCCAAACAAATAGATTTCTACAGCCTCTAATCGCCTGGTGCTCAAATTTACCTAAATTTACCCAGGATGGCATGTCTTTCGTGAATAGCAGGAATGAGCAGATGCTTGAGAGTTTCATATACTTTCGAGCCTGCATCTATCAAAATGTTACTCCTTTCCTTTCCCCCACTGTTTAACTAACAGCTGGATTACCAGGAGCATCAAGGATATTATTAACAGTGAAAAGCATCTCTCAGCGCTCCATATACAAACAAAACGACTCTTGGTCATGACTATACTCTTCCATTTGCCCAAGAAGACCCGTGGATGCAGCCATCGTCGAAGGTCCATCTTCAAAGGTCAATCCACCTGCCTGTACAAACGGACTTTCCACTAAGACTGGATTCTAAAAACTATTTTCAGAAAAGCTCAAAGTTCTCTTACTGCTTTGCTGGAAGCTGCTCCAACTTAACATATTCAGCTAGGACCACCCATAATACCATCCGATTGCCAGACTGTGATATCTTTACCGGACAGGAAAGAGACAGTGTACAACACATGAAGTTCAAAGTGCCCACTTAAAACTAATTTATTCTGGTTTGAATATATTAAGTTTGGGACTCCGCAGGTCTCGATAAGAGGAATTTTTAAAGCAAAAAATTAATTGCCTCATTTAGTGGTAACTTAGTCTGTAATTTGGAAGATATGTGTACAAAATCTCTGGTACAGCAATATCAGTGATTTCAGGCCACACCTCACCTAAAGATTTGGGCTCAAACCGATACCAATAATCTGTGTCATTGCTGGCATAAATGCAGGAAACTCATGTAAACCACTCTTTATGTTGGGGAGAGGATATGCGAAGAAGTGTCAGACAGTTTTGGTTCTATCTCAGAATGGGGCACAAATGATTCAGGACGTTTTCTCCAACTAATGTTTCAGCATAAAACCAACATAAATCAATAAAATGCGAGGTTCCTAGGAACAAATCTTCTCAAAAACCATTATTGCTTCGCAGATATCCACATCTGCAAACATTCAATCCCTCCACCACCGACGCTCGGTAGCAGCAGTGTGTATTGTCTACAAGATGCAGCAATTCACAAAAGATCCTTAGAGAGCACCTTCCAAACCCACGACCATTTCCATCTAGAAGGACAAGGGCAGCAGATACATGGTAACACCACCACCTGCAAGTTCCCCTCCAAGCCACTCATCATCCTGACTTCGAAATATATTGCCATTCCTTCGCAGTCAGTGGGTCAAAATCCTGGAATTCCCTCCCTCACGACATTGTGGGTCAACCCGCACAACATGGACTGCAGCGATTCAAGAAGGCAGCTCACCAGCACCTTCCAGAGGGCAACTATGGATGGGCAATAAATGCTGGCCAGCCAGCGACACCCATGTCTCATGAATGAATTGAAAAAAGTTATGTCAAAGCTACAGGAGAACCCGGGCTAATCTATTTTTATTGATATAGCTTAAGGGATAAATGTTTGCCAGAAGACTGAGAGAACATGCCTGCACCTCTTTAAATATGATGTGGAGATGCTGGTGTTGGACTGGGGTAAACACAGTAAGAGCTTTAACAACACCAGGTTAAAGTCCAACAGGTTTATTTGGTAGCAAATGCCATTGGCTTTCGGAGCGCTGCTCCTTCATCAGATGGAGTGGAAATCTGCTCTCAAACAGGGCACAGAGACACAAAATCAAGTTACAGAATACTGATTAGAATGCGAATCTCTACAGCCAACCAGGTCTTAAAGATACAGATAATGTGAGTGGAGGGAGCATTAAGCACAGGTTAAAGAGATGTGTATTGTCGCCTGACAGGACAGCCAGTGAGATTCTGCAAGTCCAGGAGGCAAGCTGTGGAGGTTACTGATAGTGTGACATAAACCCAACATCCCGGTTTAGGCCGTCCTCATGTGTGCGGAACTTGGCTATCAGTTTCTGCTCAGTGACTCTGCGCTGTCGTGTGTCGTGAAGGCCGCCTTGGAGAACGCTTACCCGAAGATCAGAGACTGAATGCCCGTGACCGCTGAAGTGCTCCCCCACAGGAAGAGAACAGTCTTGGCTGATGATTGTTGAGCGGTGTTCATTCATCCGTTGTCGTAGTGTCTGCATGGTTTCCCCAATGTACCATGCCTCGGGACATCCTTTCCTGCAGCGTATCAGGTAGAAAACGTTGGCCGAGTTGCAAGAGTAGGTACCATGTACCTGGTAGATGGTGTTCTCACATGAGATGATGGCATCCATGTCGATGATCCGGCACGTCTTGCAGAGGTTGCTGTGGCAGGGTTGTGTGGTGTCGTGGTCACTGTTCTCCTAAAGGCTGGGTCGTTTGCTGCGGACAATGGTCTGTTTGCGGTTGTGTGGTTGTTTGAAGGCAAGAAGTGGGGTTGTGGGGATGGCCTTGGTGAGATGCTCGTCTTCATCAATGACATGTTGAAGGCTCTGGAGGAGATGCCGTAGCTTAACACGGGACACGGTGGACAGAGTACCCTTTGTCGTCCAGTACTTCCCCGGAGCGGAGAAGCTACGGCATCTCCTCCGGAGCCTTCAACATGTCATTGATGAAGACGAATATCTCGCCAAGGCCATCCCCACACCCCCACTTCTTGCCTTCAAACAACCGCACAACCTCAAACAGACCATTTTCCGCAGCAAACTACCCAGCCTTCAGGAGAACAGTGACCACGACACCACACAACCCTGCCACAGCAACCACTGCAAGACGTGCCGGATCATCGACACGGATGCCATCATCTCACGTGAGAACACCATCTACCAGGTACACGGTACCTACTCTTGCAACTCGGCCAACGTTGTCTACCTGATACGCTGCAGGAAAGGATGTCCCGAGGCATGGTACATTGGGGAAACCATGCAGACGCTACGACAACGGATGAATGAACACCACTCAACAATCACCAGGCAAGACTGTTCTCTTCCTGTGGAGGAGCACTTCAGTGGTCACGGGCATTCAGCCTCTGATCTTTGGGTAAGCGTTCTCCAAGGCGGCCTTCACGACGCAAGACAGCGCAGAGTCGCTGAGCAGAAACTGATAGCCAAGTTCCGCACACATGAGGACGGCCTAAACTGGGATGTTGGGTTTATGTCACACTATCAGTCACCCCCACAGCTTGCCTCCTGGACTTGCAGAATCTCATTGGCTGTCCTGTCTGGAGAGAATACACATCTCTTTAACCTGTGCTTAATGCTCCCTCCACTCACATTGTCTGTATCTTTAAGACCTGGTTGGTTGTAGAGATTCGCATTCTAATCAGTATTCTGTAACTTGATTTTGTGTGTCTGTGCCCTGTTTGTGAGCAGATTTCCACTCCATCTGATGAAGGAGCAGTGCTCCGAAAGCTAATGGCATCTGCTACCAAATAAACCTGTTGGACTTTAACCTGGTGTTGTTAAAACTCTTACCCTCTTTAAATAGACAGGGTGTCATAATCAATATGTGACTTTCTTTACAATGCAGCAATTCTTCAGAACTGTACAGAATTGTTGAATATACTGGCTCATAACTGGGTCAACAAATTAAATATACTGTAAATACATACACGGCTTGATTTATTGGGTACAAGATATAATACAGGAATTGAACTCATTGTATGAAATATAGCATAATGACTAACTGGATTAGCATATCAGATGTCCAATAAATCAGTAATTGATCCAATGTAAATGTGTAAAATATTTGGTAAATACAGTAACTAATCCTGTCAAGGAATCAACATATATGTGCCAGGAATTTGTTGAATCTGTCAATAAAGAATGAATCTTATTTTCATTCTGGGTGGAGTGTTTCAATATGGGTTTGAGGTTAGAAAGAGCTGGAAATCAGATCTGTGCCTGAAACAAGACCTAGGTGGGCAAAAGGACTGAACAATGTCATGTTTTGGCATTTCAGGCTATGTTGGCTTTGCGGGAATCTTGGTGATTTTTTTTGTTTAATTTATCATTGTTACATGTATTAGCATTCTGTGAAAAGTATTGCTTCTTGCGCGCTATACAGACAGAGCATACCATTCATAGAGAAGGAAACGAGTGCAGAATGTAGTATTACAGTCATAGCTGGAACGTAGCAAAAGAATCAACTTAATGCAAGGTAGGTCCATTCAGAAGTCTGATGGCAGCAGGGAAGAAACTGTGCTTGAGTCGGTTGGTATGTGACTTCAGACTTTTGTATCTTTTTCCCGAAGGAAGAAAGTGGAAGAGAGAATGTCTGGGGTCCTTAATTATGCTGGCTGCTTTGCTGAGGCAGCGGGAATTGTAGACAGAGTCAGTTGGATGGGAGGCTGTTTTGCGTGCTGGATTGGGCAACATTCACGACCTTTTGTAGTTTCTTGCGGTCTTGGGCAGAGCAGGAGCCATACCAAGCTGTGATACAACCAGCAAGAATGCTTTCTATGGTACATCTGTAAAAGTTGGTGACTGACATGCCAAATTTCCTTAGTCTTCTGAGAAAGTAGAGGCGTTGGTGGGCTTTCTTAACTGTAGAGTTGGCATGGGGGACCAGGACAGGTTGTTGGTGATCTGGACACCTAAAAACTTGAAGCTCTCAACCCTTTCTACTTCATCCCTGTTGACATAGACAGGGACATGTTCTCCTCTACACTTCCTGAAGTCGATGACAATCTCTTTCGTTTTGTTGACATTGAGGGAGGGATTATTGTCACTGCACCAGGTCACCAGATTCTCTATCTCATTCCTGTACCCTGTCTCGTCATTGTTTGAGATCTGACCCACTACGGTGGTGTTGTCAGCAAACTGGTGTATAAGGAGTATAGTAGGGAGCTGAGAATACAGCCTTGTGGGGCATCGGTGTTGAGGATGATAGTGGAGGAAGTGTTGTTGCCTATCCTTACTGATTGTGCAATACATCTCGAACATGACTGGGACTATCTGGGAGGTCCTGTAGCAGACCACCTAGTTGGGATAGCATCCTTTGTTCTTTGGCTGTGTCTGTTTTGTTAGCATTGTGGATAAACAAGTGCAGCACCCCAGCTGCTACCCTGGGAAAAAACTGAGGGTGCTTACTGAAACCACGCTGGCCATTTGGCATTGACCAGGTCATTCAGGTATTCCTGCAGCACAATAACTAGTTAGTGCATGGAGTCAGACCATCAGGGACAGAGCTGGTATGGCTCTCAGGTAGGATTCACACATCCTGTGAGCTCCCGGGGCTGAGATCAGGCATTATCAGACATGGTGGTACATGTGGTGAGGATTGCATGGTCTGTGTTGGCGGGTTGTAGAACTCAGTTATGAGGACCCTACCTGGGGTGGGTCAAGTTGCATTTTGCAAACTCGTGCTGTTCACCCAATGGGGACCTCGATGTAAACATATGTAAAACAAACATCATTAAAATGAAAACCAATACGGCAGATGCTGGAAATCGGAAATAAAACTAGAAAAATGCAGCAAGTCTGGTAGCATCTGTAGAGTGAGAAAGAGAGTTAGCATTTCAAATCAAACGTCTTCTGTTCTCATGTCACTAAAATATTATCTGGTCTTTCATCTCGTTGTAGTACCTAGAACCTTGTGTGCAAATTGGGTGCTAAATTTCCCTACATTACAACAGTGACCATGTTTCAAAAAGTACAGCATTGGATATCAACTAGAGGTGCTGAAAAGTACTATCTTACTGTAAATTGCAGACGAACGGCATATAAAGCAGTAACTAATCCAATCAAAGAATTCATGTATCTTATAATCATATCTGGTAAAGACTCAAGAGTAGGTAGTTAAAGGCCAGGATAGAAAATTAGGATTCAAATTATTTTTGCATCTTTTTAAATTAATGCATAGGTAATTGTATTGCACATAATTAGCTGTAATAAATGTTCTGCTTTAGTATCATGAACACTGAACTTTGCAAGATGATTATGTTGTAAAATATCTATTTAATTTAAAGTAAAACAGAGAATTCTGGATAGGAGTGTATAATTAGAATCTCTGGTAAACACCTCAGCTTGGAGAGTGTCCATGTGATTGTAGGTTTTAAATAAACACAAATAAAAATCCATTCAAGTTAGGTTTTTTTAGCACCTTTCACAGTATCTTACATAACAAAGTAAAGCTACTGAGTGGCAGGGAGGGACCTGTTGCCGTTTTTTTTTTTAAAAACCAGAAAACTGCTCTACAAACCAAGCAGAATTCATTTAAAGATTCACTTTCTGCCCAAAGGAAAGGGGACAGAACAGGTGAGTGTCTTGAAGATTTCAGCTGAGTTGCTGAGATATGCTTTGCTGGTGATGTTCTGATTCAGAAAACATGGGAACAATTGTCAAAGGACACTGGAAGTTTTAACCTGGCATGGCAGGGAGAAGTGAACCTCTGCTGGAGTGATTTTTTGACAGATCCTTTAATGCTCCTTTGATATCAGAATTGTAGCATAAAGCAAAAACGTTTCATAAGACACATTTCGGTTGTATAAGTTAGCTATTGTGAAACATAACTTTTTATTTATTTGGATGTATCAATTGCCTGTTAATGTTAGATATATGTTGATTTCAGTCTGTGGTATGGCAAAAGGGTTACAAAGTGAAATCTTGTCTATCAGTTATTTCCGTGGAAAATTTATCTATTTTAAAAAGTTACCGGTCTTCACAGGGATGGTAACACCCTAATTTTTGACTATTGCAGAATAAGCTACGAAACAAATCAATTTAATATCATTGCTAATAATCAAGTTACTATTGCCAGTGCGCTGTGCAAAAAAAATGTACTTGCCATAATCCCCACCCTTCCCTGTTCCAAAATCACTGACCACACACTTGATCCCCAAACGGTACTCCCGAGGTCTGTGATCTTTCTACTTGATCCCCAGCAAACCCTAACCAGGGATTCTGAGGGCCATCTGTTCCTCCTCAAGACCCCCGTGATCCATCCTAATCACTTAGCTGGAATATGGAGCACTGACCTATGCAGGTTCCTATCGCAGCATCATCTACATTGCAATGAGATCCGAAGCCTACACTCTGAGGCTGCTTGGGCCTCCTCATTTGAGAATGTGGGCTGTTAATGCTCTCAGGATAGGTTGCCCAAAAACAGACACACCCAAATTTCCTATCTCTTTGATACTGCTGTGACATTTAATGAAGATTACTCTGAATCTTTTCTCATTGCAGACCGCCCACCTGGCTATGATTGACACTCTGATGATGGCTTACACTGTGGAAATGATCAGCATTGGCAAAGTGGTCTCGTGTGTCCAACAGTTCACAAACTTCTTCCCAGCTACAGAACTTCCATATGACATTGAAGATGCTATTGTCTGCTGGATAAATAAGGTGAAGTCTGATAATTATTTTGGTGTGAGGAGAGTCGGTGGTAATGAATGTGACATTGAGATAGTTGGATTCAACAGCTGTGTGCAGTGAACAGCAGACAGCGGAACTGTATATGGAATACCTTTATCTTGCTTGATTGGAAACACATAATTTATCTTATCAGGCATTATTGCTGCATCCCAGGCCTCTCTATATTCCAAGAACTTTCCCTATACAGATGTTTTTTTACAGTTGCTTCATGGAAACTGCATTGTACTTCCTATGGAAGCATTCAAGACTATTTGGATCATTGTGCCTGCAAGGATTGTTCACTTTATTTTACTCTTTATGTAGAATTTTTGAACCTCCCCCCTTGGACCTTGAGTCATTTTAGTTTTGTAAAATCAATAGAAGCAAAGTGCCTTCTATTTTATGTACAAAATAATTGCAACACCATCAACAAATGGTCCTTTCTTCAATCATTTCAGCTGTAAGACCTTCAGAGCTGAGCCAAACTCTAGCCCACATCTAATACATGTACGCACACATGTGCTTGCACACACACTCACACCACACGGCAAGACACCAACACATACGCCAAGACACCCACACACATTGAAATCTGGAATGCAAAGTAGCCAAGAATTGGAGGAGCTCAAATATCTCAGAGGATTATGGGACTGAAAGAGATGACAAAGATCCGGGGGGGCAAGGATCAGATCACGGTTGATCTGATTGTAGCTTCAACTCAATTCTACATTCTGCCTACCCCTGATAATCTTTGATCCCTTGCTAGTCAAGAATCTATTTACCTCTGCCAAAAAAATTTTCATTGGCCTTGCCTTTACCACTCTCTGAGGAAAAGTTTCAAATATTCACAACCCATAAGAGAAACATTTTCTTCTCATCTCCATCTTAAATGGGTGACTCCTTATTTTTAAACTGTGCCCCATAGCTCCAGTCTGTCCCACACTGGAAAAAGTCCTTTCAGCATCCATCCTTTTATGTCTCTTCAGGATTTTGTATGTTTCAATAAGATCACCTCTCATTCTTCTAAGCTCCAGTGGCTACAGGCCCAGCCTGTCCAGCCTTAAGACAGTGCTCCCATCCCGGGGATTAGTCAAGTGATCCCTCTCTGAACTGTTTTTAATACATGTACATCCTTTCTTAAATAAGGAGACCAAAACTATACACAGTACTCTAGGCGCGGTCTCACCAATTGTTAACAATGTTGAGAATTTTAAAATCAAGGCATTACTTAACTGGAAGCCAGTGGGGATCAGCAAGCACAGGGGTGATGGCTGAATGGGATTTGCTGCAAGTTGGAATACGGGCAGCCGAATTTTGGATAATCTTAAATTCACAGAGGATTGAAGGCTGGCAAAGAGTGTACTAGGATAGTCAAATGTTCATCTCGGGCTGAAATGTGACATCAAGTTGCAACAATCTGATTCAGCCTCAGAAAGTAGTCTGAGAGAGGGTTGGAGTTAATGGCTCAGGAACGTTAACTCCCTCTAGAATTAGCCATGTGGGGATGAAACTTCTAAAAGCTAAAGAAACATATTTTGTCAGTACACCAGTTGACCGGAACTGATGTATTTCCTGGAAACTTGTGTGCATTGCACTTGATCAGACTGTGCAACCCAAATTCAACTCACGATCACAAGCCTGGGGAAATGATCAAATCCAGACTTTTTGGAGAGTCTGAGATCCTCATGTAAACTCTTTGTGAAACTGGGATCACCACCACCACATGCAAATTTCTCTAAACCTGCCACCATCCGGACGTGGAAATAGTTAGCTGCGCCTTCACTGTTACTGGATCGAAATCATAGAATCATAACAGTTTAGAAGGAGGCCATTGGGCCTTAACGAATCTGCATCGATTCTCCGACAGAGCATCTTATCCAGGCCCTATCTCCCATAACCACATTACCCCCCCAATTCCCCGAACCTGTACATGTTTGGACTTTGAAGGACAATTTAGCATGGCCAATTCACCTAACCTGCACATCTTTGGGAGGAAACCCATGCAGATACGGGGAGAGAGTGCAAATTCCACACAGAGTCACCCAAGGCCAGAATTGAACCCGGGTCCCTAGCACAGTGAGGCAGCAGTGTGTGCCACCGTGCCACCCCAAATCCTGGAACTCCCTCCATAACAGCACCTGCACCACATGAACTGAAGCAATTCAAGAAGGCAGTTCAGCACCACCTTCTCAAGGGCAATTAGGGATGGCAATAAATACCAGCCTTGCCAGTGAGGCCTACACCCTGCAAAATAATTTTTTATAAAATGTTCAAAGACTCAAGGTCAATCAATTTGTAAATGTTATGTTATTTTCGTTCAATTTTAATTTGGTTTAATTTCTTACTTTGAAGATTAGGAATTTCAGTAATTGAACAAAATGTATTTGAGTTAAAAAGGTCATTGCATCATTGAAATTTACAGAATGAAAGGAGGCTATTCGGCCCAGTGTACCCATATTGGCCAACAACTAACCAATCAGCCTAAACCTATTTTCCAGTTCTCGATTTCTCCCTCTCACTGTCTCTCTCGCCGCGCTCTCCCCCTAGTCCTTTCCTCCCCACCTCCTGTATATCTGTCCTCTGGTAATGGCCCACAGATGTTGCTGATGAATTAGTGGTGTAAATCTCAACAGTCAGAATTCTCCAATGTTGTAAACCCCACCACCGCTGCCAGCGAGAACAGAGAATTTGGCACTCAGCTAAATCTCCATTCACAACAGTGGGACTGGAGAGTCCCAGCCACGGGGGAGGTCGGAGAACTCTAACCAACAAATCAGGTCCTGCCATGTGCACAGTTGTCAGTTCGGTTTCTCTGTATCATTCATTGCTCATTATGATAATGTAAGTAGCCATTAAATCACTGGTCAGTCATGAATGTTTAAAATTAAGAGGGCAAACCCATATTTATATTGGATAACCGTGTTAACCTTGTTTCATAATTGATTCAGGTAAATGAACATTTGAAGGAAATAGTCAGCCAGGAGCAGAAGCAAAGGCGACCACAAGGGCCAGAAACACATGGGAGTCAAAGGGTAGGAATTGAAATTGAAATTCTGTTAATTATATTTTCGTTTGTTCGGTAAACAACGATATTCATGTCCCAAAATAGTGCCTGTTCTCAACAAACTTCTTTCCACCCACAGAATGTGTCAGCTCCTTTACTGGTGGAGTGATAATGTGAATATCTAATTTTCACTTATAAATCATTGCCAACTAAATCGTTACAGGCAGCATGTTGCTGTCAGAAATAATTGTACACTGAGATCCATAAAATGCAGTCAAGTTTCACGTAAATTAGCTGTGTTTAATTGTTTGTAGGTGGTGGAATCATTGAGAATAGAAGTAAATAGATACTTTGCTCACTGTACTTATCAAGAGATTAAAAATCCTGCCAATGGATGCAGGTATGGTTGATGAATAGTCTACAAGGTGAATAGAACAGCTTGGTGCAAAATGTGAAATCTGTAACGAATATTGGAGGATGTCACCACATCCTGATATAAACCTTCCATTGGCATGAAACTTTAACAAGCATGCAACTAAAAGTATGGGGACAAAACAGAAATGTTTTCATCCTACATTTTGTAGATCAGGCGACCAGATTTGGTCTTTTTACAATAATACTTGGCACGGATTGTTAAAGATTAAGTCATGGAGAAATATTCCTGAGGAACAGAACTATCGTATCCAAAGGACATTGCTTAGAGTGTGTACTCCGATACCACATATTTCAGAGGGGTCTAATGAATGGAGGGATGCAACAGTTGTGGGACGTGTAGAAAAAACTGCTGACGGGTTTGAATATTGACTAAGCATTTAGGATGATGGCCAAGAAGCAAGACTGGACTGGCAGAGTGGGTGGAAACTTAGAGAGTAAGAAAATACAGTTTGGATCTGAAATTGACTGTTGTGTCAAAAATTGATCGCATACCAAAAAATACCCTTACATTGCTCGTTAAGGTGATCTTGCAATAGTGGTCCTGACAGATTTAAAAGTGCATGAAGAGAATGTAACTTGAATAGATTAGACAATGAAATCATGACCATGAAATTTTGATGGATGCCAATAAACTTGAGGGTAAATTAGTAAGAGAGACAAAACAAAAGGGAATGATCTAGTTGGATAAAATTTGGCACTTATCCTGAGGTACCAGATAAGGGCAATCCGCTTTGCCACGTAGGTGGATTTGTGCTAAGAAAGTCCTTCTAGATGGACTTCTAGATAAAATGAGACCTAATTGTTAGTAGTTTCAGAAAATGTGTTGTTGGTAGGATTAGAGTGGAACTTAAGAAATTGGAATTCAGGTTTATGGACCTTTTAAACATAGTAGTTTAGATATTAAGCAGACTAGGTTTGGAATAACATTAAACGAACAATCCTAATGGGAGAGGATTACTCCTTTCCTGTTGATTGTACTAGGTAACCATAAAAAGATAATGTCATATCTGAAGAAGAGGCAGAGTAATTGCAAAACGTGATTGGTCAGTTGAACCAGCTGGGCACTCAGGCTAGACCAGATGGTCATTCAAATATCTTATGGTCTTATCTTGATTTCTCGAGGAATTAAGGGCTATGGGGAGAGAGCGGGTAAATGGAGTTGAAATCAACCATGATTGAATGGTGGAGTGGACTCGATGGGCCGAATGGCCTTACTTCCGCTCCTATGTCTTATGGTCTTATGGTCTTATGGGTTTACGTATTCTGGTGAAGCACCTTAAAGTAGATATTGTTTTAAGGGCAAATAAATCATGAAAAAATAAGCCTGCAGTAATGGATACTTAAATTCCCACCCTTGGGAGACCCAAAGAACATGAAACTAATCATTTTTCGCAATGTTTCAGCTGCTAATTTCCGAATGGGTGCTCTTGTGTCCCTGGTTTTATTATATTTCTGATGGGTAAAAATAGGGGATGCTGTCCTTTAGTTTGGGAAGCTGAGAAAATAACAAAAGATTGTTAAAAGTACTTTGGCTGCTGAAACACTGATTCTTGTGGAAGCAGCAGATATGGGACGCTATATGTCAAATATTTTAATTGAGATTTGACGCAAGTGGCATAATTGAATGGCAGGTAGATAATCGTTCATTGTGGGATGAAATGCAGGTTATGATAAGTGTGGGTGAGAAATGTTAATGGATTAATCTTGCTGATTTGGAAAGAAATCTTGGAGAGAAAATAAAAATCTGAAATGAATTGACTAGGTTCTGATAAAGCTGGTGTTATATGGGATCTGTTGTTGGTTTTAAACCGTTACCATTACTACAGTAGCTGATTGACTTGTCCGTGGGTAAGATCATTGTTTTAATGTTTCAACCTTTTGTGGTGGTGTGTCAGGAATTATTTGGTGCCAATTCAGAATCACGTTCTAAGGGTGGTATTTAATGGAGGTGGAACCCCGACTCACCTCTTTTCAAGAAGATCCATCAAATTCAGTGTCAATCAGGCACTGAACTGGGTAGCGGCAGGCATTCCCTGGGCTCAAGGACCCTGAGAGTGGAAGCCCCACATGCCAAGAGATGCAGCCAATCAGAGACCAGCAGCTTTTCATTGCTCGGAAGTGCCACTGGGGATGCAGTAGTGGGTGTCTCTCAGTGAACCCCGTCCCTTCCCAATGCTGGGTCCCGTGATTGAATGAGGGACCACCCCAGCCCCTGGAAGCTCGCAGTTGGGACCCTATCTGTTGCTGGGTGAATACCAGCAGTGGCAGGGAGAGGCCCTTAATCGGGTAGTAATTGCCCACTGACTCGATTGACAGGGGGGTAGGAAAGCCATCAAGGAGCCAACCCACCTAAACTTAATCAGGACAGTGGTAGGAAGGCCGCGCTCTGCCTGGTTAAATGCCATTTTCACCACCCAAGGCACCCCTGTGGGCGGGCATTAAAGTCTGCCTGACCCGTTCCTACTTTACAGCATGTTAGTTGTTCTTACTGAAAGTCATAATTCAACTGACAAATCAAATTTCACACTTAGTCTCATCTTTAGATATAAAATATTATTTTTGAGATCACCTGGTTATAATTGACAAGTAGGCCCATCGAGTCAGCACCGACAACAATCCCACCCAGCCACTATCCCTATAACCCCACGTATTTACCCTGCTAATCGCCCTGACACTAAGAGTCAATTTAGCACGGCCAATCAACCTAACCTGCACATCTTGGACTGGGAGGAAACTGGAGCACTCCACATAGTCACCCATGGCTGGAATTGAACCCGGATCCTTGACGCCGTGAAGCCATGGTGTGGAGATGCCGGCGTTGGACTAGGGTAAGCACAGTAAGAAGTTTCACAACACCAAGCTAAAGTCCAACAGGTTTATTTGGTAGCACAAGCTTTCGGAGTGTCGCTCCTTCTTCAGGTGAATGGGAGTTGTGTTCACAAACAGGGCATATATGGACACAAACTCAATTTACAAGATAATGGTTGGAATGCGAGCATTTACGGTAATCAAGTCTTTACAGGTGCAGACAGTATGAGTGGAGAGAGGGTCAAGCACAGATTAAAGAGTTGTGAATTGTCTCCAGCAGGAGTGTTCTCTTCCTGTCAGGGAACAGTTCAGCAGTCACGGGCATTCAGCCTCTGATCTCCAGGTAAGCATTCTCCAAGGCGGCCTTCACGACACACGACAACGCTAAATCACCGAGCAAAAACTGATAGCCAAGTTCCCGCACACATGAAGACAGCCTCAACCGGGATCTTGGGTTGATGTCACACTATCTGTAATCCCCAAGACTTGGCTGGGCTTACAAAATCTCACTAACTGTCCTGGCTGGAGACAGTTCACACCTCTTTAACCTGTGCTTGACCCTCTCTCCATTCACATTGTCTACCTGTAAAGACTTGATTACCTGTAAAGACTCGCATTCCAACCATTATCTTGTAAATTGAGTTTGTGTCAATGTATGCCCTGTTTGTGAACACAACTCTTCACTCACCTGAAGAAGGAGCGACACTCCAAAAGCTCGTGCTACCAAATAAACCTGTTGGACTTTAACCTGGTGTTGTGAGACTTCTTGCTGTGAAGCAGCAGTGCTGACCATTGTGCTACCGTGCTGACCAGGGTTAATAGATTTTCCTTCCTTCAAAGACATCTAATTTTGTGACCAGGTTGGATTTGGAGAAGTCCAGTTATGCCTTTGACACCTATTCATAATTCTGTCACTTGTAAAAATATTTACCTGGAATAATGAAACAATTTCATGTTTTTGATGATCCTTATTAAAGAGGAAGCTCCACAAGTCCCGGGGGGAATGAATAAATATGCCACAACGTACATAATTGTACCTGTTTCCTGCTGGACTCTGCCAAACTGGCGAGATGTTATTTCAGTTTTTAACTGTATGCATTGTTTTGTCTGACGTCACGTTATACTGACAGAAAGAATGGGTAATCCATCATGTTAGTGCAGAATGGAATCCTGTGCTTCCTGGTTACTCCATGTAGCTTTTGTGGATATTTCCTTTGAGTACGAACTGCCCTCAAACAAATTACTCACAAACAGTTTTAATGGTTAATTTTGTCCTATTTGTATTATGTCAACTTGAATTTGACACAATGTTCTTTCCAGTCAGTTGTCGCTGGGTGTGGCTAATTTAATCGAAAGTACAGTTGTCCTGATTTGTTCCACAAATCGGCTGAGTTTGTGTAATCTGAAGTTAATCAATCACATTGCACATGACTGACAAAGCAAAGCAGCTGGTAACTTCATCATACTGTGAGATTTAGGGCAGAATCTTGTCTCCTTTGCATGTCTTTCACCCTTTAGACAGGACCTGCAATGTGCAACGGTATTTAGAAAGGAAGCCTGCCATTTCTTGGCCTTTTCTCTGGCCTTAATAATTTGGTCTCTTCCCAATTAAGGCTTTTCAGAGGTCAAAATCTGCTCATAAATTCCCAACAGTTGGGAAGTCGCTGCCAATCTATAGAAAATTCTCCCGGCAGTCAACCTGTGATTGACCTCAAGATGTGCTTTCTTAAATAACTTGCACAGTGATGACAGGTTGGGGGAATGGAGTTCAGTGTTTCAGACCCATGAATGCAGCACAATCAGAGGTCAAGCTAGTAATCTTAAGAAGTAGGAGCAGCAGTAGATCATTTTGCCCCTTAGGATTTTTGTGCCATTCAATAACATCACAGCTGATCTGATTGTGGCCTTGATGCTACTTCTGTACCTGCCCCCCATAACCATTGAAGTCTTAATGCAGGTTAACAAAGCTAAAAATAAGTTATGGAAATTTTACTAATGCAAAGACTTTAGCTGGAGTTCCCCTTTCAGTTCAGTAGGAAGCGACAGCTCAACCTTTCAGCATTGAGTTGATATATTAATTTTACAGTGCATTTTGATCAATGGACACGTTTTAGAAATGCATTGAATGAATAAATAATGTGTTCTCCATATTCCCATTAGGTTATTTGCAGAGTTTCCAAAGCCCATGGTCATTTTTGAACTTAGTGTTTTGGCACTGTTGAGACCAGTTTAATGTCCTTTGATTGATTTCCCTCCTTCGCCCTCGGAGGGAGGGAGAGCAGGCTGCTGAGATATACAATCATTGCTTTTTAACATTTTTTCATGGGTGGTGAGCATCGCTGGCTGGGCCAGCATTTCTATTGCCTGTCCCTAATTACCGTTCAGAAACCTTCTTGAACTGCTTCACTTCATCATGTAGATATCCCCACATTGCCATTAGGGAGGCAACTTCAGGATTTTGATCCAGCAACAGTGAAGGAATGGCAGCATATTTCCAAGTCGGGATAGTGTTTGAGTTGGAGAGGAACTTGCAGGTGATGGTGTTCTCATGCATTTGCTGTCCTTGTCTTTCTAGAGGTAGAGGTCATGGTTTTGGAAGGTACTGTCGAAAGAGCCTTGGGGAGTTGCTGCAGTGCATCCTGTAGATTGTACACACCACTGTCGCTGTGTGTCTGTGATGGCCGGAGTGGATTTAGAGGAGTCAAGCAGGCTTTGTCCTGGACGGTGTTGGATCTGCACTCACACATTTAGATGGAGAGTATTCCTTCACACTTCTGACTTGTGCTTTGTAGATGGTGGACAGGCTTTGGGAAGTCAGGAGGTGAATTACTCTCCACAGAATTCCCAGCCTCTGACCTACTTTTGCAGCCACAGTATTTGTATGGCTGGTCCAATTCTGTTTCTGGTCAATTGTAACCCCAGGATGTTCATAGTGGCAGATTCAGTGATGGTAACGCCATTGAATGTCAAGGGGAGATGGTTAAATTCTCTCTTGTTGGAGATGATCACTGTTTGGCACTTGTGTGGCATGAATGTTACTTGTCACTTATCAGCCCAAGCTTAAATGTTGTCCAAGTCTTGCTGCATTTGGACATGGATTGCTTCAGTATCTGAGGAGTCACAAATGGTGTTGAACATTATACAATCAGTGAATATCCCCACTCTGACCATATGATGGAGGGAAGGTCGCTGATGAAGTGGCTGAAGATGGTTGGGCCTAAGACACTACCTGAGGAACTCCTGCAGTGATGTCTTGGGATGTAAATGACTGACCACTGACAAACACAACCATCTTCCTCTGCGCCAGGTAAGACTCCAACCAGTGGAGAGATTTCCCCATAATTTCCATTGACTCCAGTTTTGTTTGGGCTCCTTAATGCCACACTTGGTCAAATGTTGTCTTGCTGTTGAGGGTAATTACTCTCTCCTCACTTCTTGAGTTCTTTTGTATATGTTTGGATTAAGGCTGTAATGTGGTCAGAAGCTGAGTGGCCCTGGCAGAACCCAAACTTGAATGTCAGTGAGCAGGTTATTGCTGGGCAAGTGCTGCTTGATAGCACTGTTGAAGACCCCTTCCATCACTTTGCCAAATGCAGGCAATTGGGACTAGCTTAGTGGTTAAAAACTGGGCAGCATGGACAAGTTGGGCCGAAGGACCTGTTTCCATGCTGTAAACCTCTATGACTATGACTCTATGATTCTATGATTGATCAAGAGTAGACTGATAGGATGGTAATTGGTCAGGTTGGATTTGCCTTGCTTTTTGTGGACAGGACAAAAGGGCAGTTTTCCACATTGCCAGGTAGATGCCAATGTTGCATAGCACTGGAACAGCTTGGCTAAGGGTGCATTGATTTCTGGAGCACATGTCGTCAGTACTATGCTGGAATGTTGCAAAGCCCCATAGCCATTGCAGTATCCAGTGCCTTCAACCATTTCTTGATATCATGTGGAGTGAATTGAATTGGCTGAAGACGGGCAGCAGTGATGCAGGGGACCTCCGGCGAGGGCCGAGACGGATCATGCACTTGACACTTACGGCTGAAGATTATTGTCTTGCCTTTTGCACTGATGTGCTGGGCTCTTATTGAGGATGGGGACATTTGTGGAATAATCTCCTCCAATTGATTGATCAGCTGTCCACTGCCATTCAAGATCAGATGAGGCAGAACTGCAGAGTGTAGATCGGATCCAAAGATTGTGGATTCGCTTAGTTCTGTCTATCACATGCTGCTTCCACTGATTGGCACACAAGCAGCCCTGTGTTGTAGCTTCACTGGGTTAACACCTAATTTTTAAGTATGCCCTCTTGTACTCTTCATAGAATGAGGGTTGATCCTTTTGCTTGTGAGTAATGTTAGAGTGGGGAAAATGCCAGGCCATGAGGATGCAGCTTGTGGTTGTATACTATTCCGCTGCTGATGACCCACAGCACCTCGTAGATGTCTTCAGCTGCTAGATTTATGGTAATACCATGGAATTTTAGGGGGTGAGATTTTTCTTTGGTTAAAAATTTGGAGAAATACCAGTTTTTCTCTGAATTAACTAACTGCTTTCGACTCGCATTTTAAATAGATTTAATGAGTAGGTCATTAAATTTGAAGACAATTATACATTCTTGTGCTTTTCTTTACAAGTGAAGTTCCTGGACATTTATGCAAGCTTCAAAATTGTAATTTTTCCACACCTGAATCACACAGTTTGGCAGGGAGCAATGTCACCTGTGCAATATTATCACCCTTTTATTCAACAGCCTTTTATCATATTCCGATACAAATGCCATCCAACAGTTTTTTTTAAAAAGACATTTGGAAAAGTCCAAAGCTGGGATCTGATGGGAAATGTAGCCATACTAAAATATACAGTGTTTTTTTCGAGTTTTTTTTAAAACATGATTCCAAAATGACTCATTTCACTTTTGTCATGTTTGGTTTAGTTGGATTGTGCCTTTATACGTTGAGCCTTCAAAGGAGCTCTGCCAGTCAGAGAAAAATTGACATGGCTGAAGTTTGATTTTTGAAATCTGGAGGTTACTTATTGTAACCAAGTATTACGTGTGTTTCACATTTTCATTGGTTTCAAGGCAAGATTGCTCAGACTTCAATGACACAGAGCAGTGACATGTTTAGATTTCATTCGTAAAAATCCTTGGACATAATTCCAACATATTTTCCAGTTCTTAAACTTGTCATTTCCTTGCATAGTTCTACTTGTAATAATAGTACATTGAGAAACAGTAATGCTGATGTTATTTTTATGCCTATGAATGAGACGACTGTACTCAGAATAGCAAACTCTTAATATTTATAGACCAGGACTTTGCAATGGCAATGGTGCCAAGACAATTAGTGCTCACTGCCATTACTCCACTGAAACTGACAACAACTTCTAGAGTCCGCACATTCACAGAATAATACAGAAATGCAGAATTTGCTGTCCATGATTCCACACTTCTCTAGAGGATGTGCTCTTGAGGCACCCACAGATTACAATCAATGGGAATTTCCACTTTTAACACTGTTCTCTTTGAAAACATTACCCTTGTTTAATGGAGTGAAACTGGGTTGTCTAATGCACTAACTTTATAATTTTTGCTAAACTTCCTAACTGGCCCTAAAAAGCTAATTTTGTATTTGTGGAATGACAACTTTCTCCATTATGATTTTAAAAATTCCTCCTACTTTTATGTTCAGCTTATATTGATATTTTAGCTTCTGTCCTGACCCAGTCATGATCCTTTATTTTGCTCTCAGAAATTTTACATTAAAGGTGATATTAACCGCTTTTAACTTTCTGATTTGCAGTTTGTGTGCAATGTGCTTGGCTGCTTTACCATGATTGCTGATGTCACTGCTGCTGCAGGGTGAGAATCCCCTTGATTTGGTGCTAGATTGAAACTGCTGTCACGAAAAGGGAAAACCGCACCACAGAGATTATTAGATCTTTGCGGGCAGCTTTCTTTGAAGTCAATGCAGTGCCATTGCTTTGCTGGTAACCTCAAAATCCAGCCCAAAGTTTCACAAACTCTTAAGACATTTGTATCTTTTTCCTAAAATAAAACATTCAAAATTAGGTGAAGGACAATATAGGATTTTGAAGTACTGCATGTGATCTTGACAAATTTGTGATTTTCTTTTTATCTCATCGCTTCAATCCTTTCTCTTTCCTTGATGCTGCTTCCTCTGAAGTCTCCTACCAAATGGTATTGGAAACTGGTTCCTGTAAGTGAATTCAATGACTAGTGACCCATTGTATTTGTGAATAATCAATTTAATTCTCAATATTTTAGTGCTAACCTGTGCTGATTAACATTGTATTTATTTAAACTCTGCTGTGATGTAACATCATTGTCCTGGCATTAACCCTCATAGCCATGGTCCATTTATTTAAAGGTGGACCTGACCAGTTTTCCCTTCACATCTGCATGCCTCCCTTAGCGTAGAATGTTTTGTTTTTTTGAAGAATTGTTTCAGTTTATTTGAGAAATTATCTAAAATCCGTCAAGTTGATTGACGGTCAATATTGAATGTATGGTAATTAGAGACCATTACGAATAGAAACACAACACTGGTCATAATCCATGATGGTGTTAAATGTCAATAAGACACAGGCAAGATAATTCGAAATTCTGGTACATTATATATGCTGCATGTGCTCAGATTCCACAATGAACTTGGCCCACAGTATCACAGCTTCTGAACATAAGTATCAGATCCAAGCCTAGGCTTGTAGCAGAGGCTGATCCCAAATTGAGCCATTTCTCTGAGGGAGGTAATGTGCAATTTACCAAGAAAATTTCCAATCTCCTCCCAAAACACCTCACAGCTAATTAAGTACTTTAGAAGTGTAATTACTGTTGCAACTTATTTGGAAGTGGCAGCCAATTTTCAGATGACTAGATATCATAAACAACCACATGATGAATGACCGGATTACCTGTTTTAGATATTGTTAGCCATGATTCGGGAGCGGTGGTAGAAGGTGAACTTGGTGTCACTTTTTAAGGGTATTGTACGTTTATATCTTCCCTGGGGGTTCGGACGTTTTAAGCTAGTGTTAGAACTCTGACTGAAACTGGGTGACTCAGGAAAACCTGGAACAGAGCCAGGAATGTTACAGCTGGAACTGTTTCAGTGTTGCTACACTTGCATCGTCTATTTTCTGTCTGTTTATTTTAATGGAAGGAAGACCATGGGTTGGTGAATGGAGAAGCACAAATTCCAGACTCCCTGACTAACTAAGATGCTGTTGCATCACGTGGTATACTTATTAATTGAGCAGTTGATGGACTCATTTACAAGAATTTAAGCAACTTAATTCAGAAATAAATAATTCACAATGAAAGCTTTCAGAATTAAGTCATTCGAGAATTAAATATGACAAATTAGATATCTTCATACATGTTGCCACCCTGTGGATCATTTCATGGGCAAAAACTTTGCAGTGCGCAGAGCCTGTAAAATTCTCCAGCTGGCCATCCCAGTGCCCGTCCTCCCACCGTTGACTGGCCCTCATTTTTAATGCATGCAGGAAAGGCTTCGGACGGCCTGCTCATCCTTGCCCCAATTGAGGCCCTTGCATGTCTACTTAATGACCACTTAAGGGCCGCTTCATGTCCAGACTCAATTTTGAGACTTGTGGGAAGAGGTTAGGGACAGGTAAGGAAGGGGGTCAGGTTGATGGGAAGCTAGGCAGGTCACCCCGCTCAGACCTCGGGCAGAACTGGGGGAGGGCGGTGCGCTGGGTTTGCCTCCTTCACTGGCTCCCTATATACATTGGGCTCCTCCTCAAGATCCCCCCCTTCCCCAAGTTCTTCCCCCACTCTGATAGTTCCATCAAGTGCACCACCTCCTCTTTCCTTCACCCTCCCTCGGGACTCGCCACAAAACCGCCTTCCTGCATACCTCTACTCTTGTGCCCAGGACTTAGAATCTGACGACAGATTATAGCTGCAGAAGTGGCCAGTGCTCCCGACGGTGCTGCTGGGACCAATCAGAGTGACTGGCAGCTCTCTGAGACAGGGCTTCCTCCTCAATGAGTGGCAGAAATTTTGTCTCCAGCCAATTAGTGCTTCTCAGAAACTCTGCCACCTGCAAATTTCTGCCCATTGCATTATTTCCTTTTTAAACTTTTTAGTTTCTTTTATGTTCCTTGTTTTCATGTTGCATTTTTATTTCTTTATAGAAATATGTGGATTTCTTTTGTTAATACTATGAGCAGCTCTATTTCAGGTTTTACAATAATTTATACTGAACAATTTGTAATGGAAACTTTGTGCACAGAAGTGACAAAATGTACATTTTAGGCTGTTTACCAACCAAGCTTATTTTGTGCTACATCTGCTGGAATCTGAGACAGTCAGAGGGATTAATACAATATTCCGTGAGGATTCTAAATCTCCAGAACCTGTAGATTTATTGTTCCGGATATTGAATAATATTCACAATTAAACTCAGAGTTACCACCTGTCAATCAAATATGTATTGGTCTCAGAGTAATCACCAGTTCTTAATACCAAGAGTTGAGTTGCAATGATTTTGTCACATCCAACAAGGGAGATCTTTCCAGTAAAGCTTCCGTACGCAACTTTAGATGTGGGATTCGGCCAGTGTCCTATATAAGATTGGGCTTCCATATAAAGCGTGTCTCAAATCACTTTTTTAGCCTATCTTCAAGTGCACTGTTTTTCTCTTTGAGGAATAGTAGGGGAATTGGTGGCAGGATTCCTGAGCTGATTATCAGCCCGTTACACCATGTTATGAACACTCTTTCTGTGGCCAACACGTCCTGACATTAGACTTGAACCTGGAGCTTCTGGTCCAGAGATAGGGGCACTACTGCTTTCCACAAGACCTCCCATTGAATCTTTTGGAAGAGAGAAAGAGGTGACTCACTTCTTCAGTCTGTCTGAATCATAACACCACTTAAACCATTATAGATGCATTTGCATATGATGGGATACTTTGCGAGCCAAAAGTATTGTTGGGGAGAACTTGTCTAGAAGTAAGGTAATTCATCCCAGCATTTAACTTGCAACATAAACAATCATTAGTTTACAGGCCAGTACCACTTTTACCCCATTCATGTCTAGTCTCAAGAAAGCAGGGATATAATAACCCATTCTCCCCAGTTTATGTTTGTTCGGAGACAAATTGGGTAATTGCACTGTTTTTTTCCCCAAGCATTTGATGCTCAGAGCTGACTCCTTGTGTTAAGCAATGTAGTCCAGGGAGAAGTAATCAAATGGCAGCTCTCCAGAGTCACATAAATGTGAGTCCCTGGCAGACACAGAGTTCTGGAGATCCCACTAATTTTATTTCAGTATGCACGAATGTCATTCCCATAAGGAAAAAGAATTACACGACCCCACTCTCCTTACTCGATTGTACTTTGATGGACTGTTGCACGTTTAATAAAAGTGATCCCTACTATCATAGCAGTGAAAAGTTGCCTTTTAACTTATAAATGGCTGCTGTTACAGGCTTGCAAAATGTATAATGATGGTTAAATTCTATTTAGCACTTTGTTAAAATAATTGAGGTATTTTGGAATACTGACATCTGTGTCCTCCACAAATATTTTCAATACTTTCTATTTCAGCTTCACCATGAGTATTCATGTGGTACCCAGGATGCTGATGTCAGTATTTTGATGATTTTTTAAAAACGTTTTTTATGCTGGACAGGTACATGGATAGGAAAGGTTTAGAGGGGTATGGGCCAATTGCAGGAAAATGGACAAGTTTGGTTTAGGAAACCTGGTCAGCATGGATGAGTTGGGCCGAAGGGCCTGTTTTCTTGCTCCGTGACTCTTTTGACTGTTACTACCAGCAGGTGGGTCAATGGAATGTAGACTTGGATATATTTGTTGAAAGCGTTTTTTGAAAAAACACCAAATACCTGCCATTCAAAATCCATAAACAGCTTGGGATCTTAAAAGAGTTTGAATTTTGCTGCATCATTGCAGAATGGAAACATTCTCCGTGTTTTATTAATGCCAAGGGTGTTTCCATGATCAAACCTAAATGCTAAAGGAAGTGAATTTACATTGGCCCAGTGCCAGATCACTGAAAAATAGTGATGTTATGTGAGCACAGTTTTATTATTTTAGAGAAGAGGATTTAAGTTTTTTTTAACTGTCTGCTATTCCTTCTACAAATATATTTATTTGTCTAACTGCCTCTGTTATTTGGTGATAGGCCCGTTACAGGAAAGATCAAATGCTACCCAAACAGCTGCCCTGCATCTCATCAGTAGAAAATCTGTTGAAGGACACCACAGATGGTTGTGCATTAGCTGCATTGATCCATTTTTATTGTCCCGATATTATCCGAATGGAAGGTGAGTCTCCAATTTTCAGAAAGGATCCAGTGTCCCAAGAATGTATCCTGTTTTCCTCTAATGCAGTAACTTATGATCCAACATGGAGGGAGCTTGCTTCTTTATCATAGCTCAACTGTTTTGGTCTGGATGCTTGACATGAAGTATCATCATTGGCCACAGGAGTGCCAAGCTAGCGAAAGATCCTGATTTGCCTGTTCCTCAGAGATCTAACCTCCTACTCCATGTGCCAAACTCAATTCTATTCTTCAACCACAATGCACATTCAGATCTTTGTTTCATGGTGTAGGCAGAACCACCTCTGCTTAAGGCAGCATCATAACATTTAAGGTCTCTGGTAAATGACTGCTAAAGGGCCTGTGTAACCATGGAGAACTGATTAAAGTACATGGCAACAGTTAACAGTTCTGCTTTCTTTCGAGTTCTGCAACTGATCTTCTGGCAGAATCATAACCCAAAGGATTTCAGAACCTGTATGTTTAAGAACTTTTCAGCTACCAGCATTGAAATTTAAAATTTCTTACCCTGTACCCTCCTATTTCTTTCTAAAAAAGTGTTTAATATCCCACCCCCCTTCCTCTGTATTTATTCTCCAGCACAAACATCTGTCATATTGATGAGCACAGCAAAGGAAATTTTCCTCTTTATGCTATTTTTAAACTATTATGTAGAGCACATTTCTAATTCTACTACACATACGACACAAAGGATTTCTTCCCATTAATTCATTATATTGAGAAACTACAATGTGCCCAAAATGATGTGGCCCTTGTCTCATTAAATGGTGCTCACGATTGTGCAATACGATACAGCAGGGAAAAACTCTGTGTTGAACTTCTGCCCATAAAAGTCTCTGCTGCTGATGGCCAACATGTAGCTAGTTTGGTGCATTGGCCATGCTAAATTCTCCTTCAGTGCACCTGAATAGGCGCCAGAGTATAGCGACTAGGGGATTTTCACAGTAACTGCATTGAAGTGTTAATATAAGCCTACTTGTGTCACTAATAAATAAACTTAACTTTAAGTATGGGTATTGAATTTAGAAGTTCTGACTTTAATTCAGACAGATGGTTGCTCAAACTTAACTAGACTATTAAGGATCCTTGGAAATATCATTGCCGAAAGTGGCTGATGGAAAGTCTCATTGATGCTTAATCATTGTAAATGTTTAATTCTTCAGATATCTGCTTGAAAGAGACCATGTCATTGGCTGATGGCCTATATAATCTGCAATTGATTCAGGACTTCTGTGAAGGATATCTGAACCAGTGCTGCCATTTTCTACTCGAAGACATGCTCTACGCTTCTTCATCAATCAAGGTAAAACTGACATGAACTTGCTACACCTAGTGTGCTTTATCTCTGTGTTTTGAATTCTTGATTTTTTTCCATTGCACTCACTAATTGTATTATTGGCTGTCGTATGATACTTTAAAAGTCGAGTTTAGTTCAAGGACAATGAATTGTCCACGGCGCCGAAAACAGCCTTGTTAATGCAGAGCTGTCAAATACATGACTGAACCTAATATAGAGCAATGGATCCCATGCAACCCATCTGACTTTGTAAAATCAGTAACCAAGACAGAAACTGAAGGATCCAGATTTGCCACTTGTGCAGTTTACAGCATGATTGTAACACTGATGTGTTGCATTACAAATGTGCCATTTTGAGTCTACTTGCTCACTAGCTGCTTCATTTCATTATAATGTTAGCAAATTGACCAATTTAGCTTGTGGCATTGCATAACGGGGAAGCTCTAAATTCACCTGTTTCACTCTGGAGCGTAAGTCAATCACCGTGGTCTTAGAGTAGAAATCACGCCGGGCCTGGCTTCTGGGGCTCTTTGGATGTTCTTCATTTCCTCGGGCCTATTGCAGTACCAACAGTGGCCACCACTCCCAGTGACACTGCTGGTACTGGAATGCTACACACCTCTGATTGGCTGACAGCTCTCAGAGGCAGGAAATCTGCAGTGTCCAGGAACCCTAATGCTGACCAGCCATGTACCTGATTGGCATTTTAATGACATTGGTATGTCTGGGAATAGCCATGCTGATGTTGCCACTGGCTGTCTAGCCAGTGGACAGTTCAACCACTGTGCCCACCTGGGTTTTGAGGTATGAAATTGCAATTAATGAATTTAGGTCAAATTCACCTGGGATCATTGGATACGCCTTTCATGTACTGACTTACTGTATTAGGGGCGTCACGGTGGCACAGTGGGGCGGCACAGTGGTGAGCACTGCTGCCTCACAGCACCAGAAACCCAGGTTCGATTCCTGGCTTGGGCCTCTGTGCGGAGTCTGCACATTCTCCCCGTGTCTGCGTGGGTTTCCTCTGGGTGCTCTGGTTTCCTCCCACAGTTCGAAAGAGTGCTGGTTAGGGTACATTGGCCATGATAAATTCTCCCTCAGTGTACCTGAACAGGTGCCGGAGTGTGGCAACTAGGGGATTTTCACAGTAACTTCATTGCAGTGTTAATGTTAGCCGACTTGTGACACTAATAAATAAACTTTAAACTAGTTGGTCTTTTTCCGTCCTCCTTCATTTTTGTGAGTTCGTACCTCCGTGAAGAATGGAACTTAAGGGATTATTGAAGCATTTTTCCAATCAATGACTTCCACCTCATGCACTACAGTGACAAAATGAGCCTTAATATTGCTGCAGTTTTTTAATGATCTGTTGTTGCAGTACTTGGGTTAGACCACTGCGTGATGCTACTCAACAATTGACATCTGCATCCCCCTCATGAAATTTGTCTGCAATCTCAAGCAGCAAAGTGTGAAATAGAAATAGTGGTGAGAAATGAAAGGAAATGCATCTTAAAATATGCATTTGTGATCAAGAAAAGAAATATGGAGATATGTAACATTTCAGTGACTCAGATAGACGGAAGAAAAGTATTGTTGGTATTGTGTGTGAAAAGATGATTAGCCCTGAAATGCGCTCACCAAATTTGGAATGAAATTGCAATTCAGCAATCTCATAGACAATAGCTAGAGCAGTTTAATGACTTGTGAAGAAAACACATAAGCTTGTCATTTGAAGTGTGAACGTCTATTATTACAGACCCTACTTTTCATTCAGGAGATCGAAGCAGATTAATTCTGGTGCAGCCTCGGTGAGCCTTGCCAGATTCTTATGTCTCTGTTTGGTTGTGAAGTTTGGGTGGCTTTTAAGTTGTTGTATGTATCTGTGAATGTACACACATTGACAGTGGAAATTAGCATTGACTGGTAGCAAGTATTTGTAAATGTCTCCATAAGTAGGCAAGACTAGGATCCGAGCGCACAGACTCAGAATAAAGGGACGACTGTTTAAAACTGAAATGAGGAGGAATTTCTTCAGCCAGAGGGTAGCGAGCTATGGAATTGATTGCCACAGAAGGCTGTGGACGCCAATTCATTGAGTATATTTAAGACAGAGATAGATAGGTTCTTGATTGGGAAGGGGATCAAAGGTTACGGGGAAAAGGCAGGAGATTGGGGTTGAGAAACTTATCAGCCATGATTGAATGGCAGAGCAGACTCGATGGGCCGAATGGTTTGATTCTGTTCTTATATCTTATGGTCTAAATATGGGAGTTAGGGAGTGAGAAACTATGGTACTGATATTTTTGTTAACTGGATGGAGATGGTGATTTCTTTTAGTGTCAGGTGCCTTGTTTTGATGTAAAAATCTACATCTTTGATTCCTATTCAGTGAAAGAAATTGAAAATGTTACTTATCATTTCTGTCTATAAACTGTTGTGGCAGTAACAGGGTTCAGCAGAGACTTGGGTACAGTACACTAATTTTATTCAAGTGTATACACAAGGAGAGCACCAGTTTCCAAGGCAGCAACAGGAACTGTGACAAAGTGCATTCCACACTATACAGATATACACAGGAGGGCGTGCTCTTAGTCATGTCACAGGCTTTCTGCATGACAGTGTACATTCTGTGCAACCACAAATATTTACCACCTTCAAATACACTTGCCCTAGGAACGTTTTTTTTCATCACGATGTTTGACTGTATCTGCCGTATTATTTAGGATCAAGATACTGTATCTCTATACTAAATTACTGTCATTCCAAGCTGTCCTTGACCAAACCAAGTTTCATTCCACTGTAACAAAACGATAAAACCACCATTGCTGCCTGGAAGATAAAAGAGAAATTAAAATTACGTTTTGAGACGGAATGACTATTTCCTCTGGCAGCGGAATTACTAGCAATAGAGAACCAGAAAGGGTACAGGGAGAGGCAGTGGGGAATTTATTTTAAGGCGGAGTTTTAGGTTTAGCTTGAGCTGGTTTTGGAGACATTGCATCCTATTAAGAGAATAATAGATAAGCATCTGGAACAGTGGAAGTTAGAGGGCCATGGAAAGAACAGGACTATGCAATGAGTTTTAATTATTTGAGAAAGGAACCAGTACAGACATGGGCCAAAATGGTCTCCTCTGGCTCTATAGAAGAGTTAATGTTATTTCATTTCTATGGACAATTGTAGAAAGGGGCTAGTGATTCCAAATGATTAGAATGCAAGAAGGAGCTTTTCAGTTTATAATACTGATTTTATTTTAAATGGTGAAGTGGAATTTCTTTGCTGGTATTTGTAATTTTAAGCAAAAGGTAAAGATAATCACCATCTTCATGACAATAATAAAGGTCATAAAACGGGTATTGAAGAGGAAGATTATCGGCCCATTTCTCTCATCTTTCAGAATGTAAAATATCTCTCTGCCCTGCAACCATCCTGGGATGGATTGTACGATCACATTGAATGTATTTTACTATGATAATTTTACTGTCACATTAATTTCCCCTCCGCCACTCTACCTGGAAGGCTATTCCATGTGTTGATCATCTTTGTGTGAAGAAAAATTGCTGACACCAGTTCTCAGTTTATTGTTTACATTTGCTTGAACTTTTACTTTCACGGTCATGATTTAGATTAGTATTCTTAATTTACCATTTCCAGACTATTTATCTTGCATACCTTCTACTTTGAGCATCGCAATGGTTTGGATTCTTTCCTGGCTTGGAAAATTATTTCAAAAGATTACTGAATGAAGATATTTAAAGTCATTGTATTTAAACCAGCCTCCAGTTTTACAATAATTTGGGACGGTAATATGAGTCCTGCATCTCTCAAACTGCAGCTCTCAATCTGGTTTAGTAGAGCACTGCATTCCTATGTTAGGGTTCCACTGGTGTTGTCTGTTTTCAAACTGGGAGGGAACATTCGCTCCAGTCATAAATACCAATATCATGTATGCACACATGAAGATTTCTTCTGGGCAGTGGTTTGCTGATTCTGGGATGTCCATTGAAGTAAATTGCTGCACCTCAATTCGCCAATTTTAGTTCTTCTCAACCCCTGTGCCACCCCGATTCTTCTTTAAGGGTCTCCTCTTGTCTATCCATTCTACTTCCTAACTTGACACTAAATCACTTTACCATTTGCAAATTCAGCCTTGATCAGTCTGTTGACATTGTGGACCTGATCAGAACTTGAGCCATTGTAAGTGACCCTTTTCCCTCATTGAAGTTTCCCCACTTGGCTACATGTTCCACTAAATAACCTGGCCCCAATCATCCCATTCTCAACCTGTTCCCTTTCTTTGGTACTGTCACTGAGCACTTGATTCTTTCCCATCTTCTCCTCCTTGTACTGACAACTCCACTGTCCAAATATGTTTCCTCCTCTAAATTTCTTGACTGAGCAACTCCTCATCTTTCATAATTTCAGTTTTCACCTAAATTGCCCTAGTGCACTCTCCTCTGATTTTAAGCACTTGTAACCATTTTAACTTGATGATGTGGATAAACTCCCCGACCCCTACACAAAGCCTTGTCATCTGAGATTTTGTTCACTTCAAGTTATTGACAATTTTTTTAATGTATCTCCTTATCTGCTTCCAACCCCTTGACCATTATCTTTCATCCCTAAAGAAACTATCCCAGTTCCTTCTCAAACACGCTTCCAAATTCCTCCCTACCTGCCAGAGAAAGATCACGACTCTAACTCCTTTGATATCCTCATTCTCCTCCCTCTGTTTCATGCCTCCCTACCAGCAGTGGGAAGCCAGAAGACAGTTTCCATCATTGAACACTTGGATCTTGAGGGTCACAGTGTGAATGCACCTGGCAAATCAGATACTAATGTTTATTCAGTGCCAGATCTGTTTTGACAGCCTTTAAAAAACACTGCACCACCTCCTCAGTTAAATTAATCCATATATTTTATTGAGACTACCCACACCGCCTTTCTACTCCACCCCAACCCACATTGATAGGGTTGACGTTAATTTTAAAAATTCAAACTGTTACAAATGACTTTTGATTAAATACATCAGCAAAACAAACTGAGAAAAACAATAAAACAGCAACAAGTAACAGACCTGCACCCTCACGTCCATGTACAAGTGTCACTGTGACAAGGTCTGAGCAAAAGGAGGTGGTGGATTCTGCAGGAGTTGGAACCCTACTCCCTCCTTCATCGCTTTTCATGGAGACAAGAGTCAAGGTGCCTGTCATGCTCTTTAACCATTGTTCACCTCACTTTGACTTTGAAGTCCTCTTCCAAACCACTTACAGCCTGGGGCTGTTGTCCTGCCCTTTGGGGAAACATCCACCGCAACTGACTCCCTCAGCGCCCCAACAGGTTGGACTGGAATCACATTTAGTCTCACCAGCCCTGTAGCTTGGCAGCAGCCAGTGAGCGGTCAGTCATGCGTCTCATGCACCAACTCAGAGTGCTCAGAAGATAATGAGGTGGTGAGCTGAGGTTAGTTGTGGTCAAGCATCCCACCCACATCATCATGCTCTGGTACCGTGTGGGGACAAGAGTGATGCTGTCCACTTCACCAGCTCTCTCATTTTTAGTTTTTAGGTGTCCAGATCACCAACAACCTGTCCTGGTCCCCACCCCCATGCTGACACTATAGTTAAGAAAACCCACCACACCTCTACTTTCTCAGAAGACTAAGGAAATTTGGCATGCCAGCTATGACTCTCACCAACGTTTACAGATGCACCATAGAAAGCATTCTTTCTGGTTGTATCACAGCTTGGTATGGCTCCTGCTCTGCCCAAGACCACAAAAAAACGACAAAAGGTCATGAATGTAGCCCAATCCATCACACAAAACAGCCTCCCATTCATTGACTCTGTCTACACTTCCCGCTACTTCGGAAAAACAGCCAGCATAATTAAGGGCCCCACACACCCCGGACATTCTCTCTTCCACCTTCTTCCTTCAGGAAAAAGATACAAAAGTCTGAGGTCACGTGCCAATCGACTCAAGAACAACAACTTCCTTGCTGCCATCAGACTTTTGAATGGAGCTACCTTGCATTAAGTTGATCTTTCTCTACATCCTAGCTATAACTGTAATACTATATTCTGCACTCTCTCATTTCCTTCTCTATGAACGGTATGCTTTGTCTGTATAGCGCGCAAGAAAAAATACTTTTCGTTGTATACTAATACATGTGACAATAAATCAAATTGAGGACGCACACCAACATTTTCTTTGAGCTACATGAGTGTGCAGCCACATAACAATCCAGAATTTATCACGCAGGGGACAAGCAATGGCCTTTTTAACACGCCTGCATGCACAGCCATCTTAAAGGGACCGCACAGTGCAACAAACAGGCCATGCATAGCAAAGGGAAATTAGAAGGAACAATGATAAAATCTTTCCTCTTCCTCAGGATGTTACCCCGCCCCCCCACCCCCAACCCCATTGTTCCTCCTGCTCACTATTATCTTAACATTCCGCATCCACTGAGACACTGCACCCTGTAACTTGTGTGTCCAAAAGCAACTGTCCACATGTGAAAAGGAAAAACAAAATGTTAATGGCAAAGGTCTTCATCTGACACATCACATATGTTTATGCTGGGCATGTACATAACTTATCACATCTTCCAGCCAACAAACATGTTTTAAATATGCAGCTAGCCAAAGCAAGAACTTTTCCTCAGTCCAATACCTGTTTGATAACTAAACACTGAACTGGTACTGAAGCCCATCAGTTTATGTTTATGAAGCCCTTTCTTTATGTTCACACATCTCCTTTATAAAAGTGATATTTCTAACAGTCCTCGACCACTCATGGACGTTAAGAGCTGTCTTACTTAATTTGTGTTTGATAGTTGCTGTGAGAGAGACTCGTTGGCTACATTGGAGACGGGGCTAAATTCATTCATTGCAATTTCATACCTCAAATCTACAATGTACAGATAAAACCTTTTGGAAAGATTCCATCAGACTGGAAAATAGCAAATATAACTCCTTTGTTCAAGAAGGGAGGGAGACAAAAAACAGGAAATGACAGGCCAGTTAGCTTGACGTCTATCATGGGGAAGGTGGGGAAGATGTAACATACACTCTAGATAAAGGGAAGCTGTAGATGTACTGGACTCAGATTTCCAGAAGGCATTTGATGAGGTGCCATGTCAAAGGCTATTGCAGAAAATTAAAGCTCATGGTGTAGGGGGTAGCATATTAGCATGGATAGAAGAATAACTGGCTGGAAGAAAACAGAATATGCATAGATGGGTCTTTTTCTACTTGGCAGGCTGTGACAAATGGAATCACACAGGGGTCTTCACTGAGACCTCAACTTTTTACAATTTATATCAATAACTTGGATGAGAGAGCGAAGGCATGGTAGCTAAATTTGCAGATGACACAAAAATATATAGGAAAGTATGTTGTGAAGAGGACATCAGGAGGTTGCAGACGGGTATAGATAAGTTGAGTGTGTGGGCAAAAATATGGAAGATGGAGTATAATGTGGGAAAAATGAAGTTGTTCACTTTGACAGGAACAATAAAAAAAAGTGTTACTTAAAGCACAAATGACTGCACAATTCTGAGGTGCAGAGGGATCTAGGTGTTCTAGTGCATGAGTCACAAAACATTAGTGTGCAGGTACAACAAGTAACTAAGAAGGTTAATGAAATGCTTTATTTCAAGAGGAAGTGAAAATAAGGATGCTATGCTTCATTCATTGAGACCACACCTTGAATATTGTATACTGTTTTGGTCTCCTTATTTAAGGAAGACTATAAAAATGCATGGGAGGTGGATCAGAGAAGGTTTACTGGATTGATAGCTGGGATGACTGGTTTGCCTTACGAGGATAGGTTGGACAGTTTGGGCTTGTTTCCACTGGAGTTCAAAAGAGTGAGGGGTGACTTGATAGAAGCATTTAAAATCCTGAACGGTCTTGACAAGCTGGATGTGGAAAGGATGTTTCCTCTTGTGGGTGAGTCCAGAACTAGGGGGCACTGTTTTAAAATTAGAGGTGTCCCTTTTAGGACAGAGATGAAGATAATTTTTTTCTGACTGTTCTACAGTCTTGGAAAAAGTGGTAATTGGATATCTTTGAGGTGGAGGTAGATTGATCCTTGTTAGATTACCGGGGTAGATGAGAAGGCAGAATTGTAAAGAAACACAATCAAATCACCCGCGATCTTATGGAATGGCGGAAGAGGCTCAGGGGCCAAATAGCTCACTTATATCTCATTTATTTGAAACGATTTTCAAAAGCACTCAGTAAAGACCCACCTCCATTGGCAACTTAATTTTAAGACCAGCTGACTTAACATTGAGCCCCAATCTCCCCGTCATAAACACACTCCTCACTAATTGTTGAATCGGTAAAACACAAGAGGTGCAATTTTCCCAAAATTGCAGTGTGTTGGATCAGTTGAGAGAAACTGTGTGAAACTAATCAACTTCACAGCCGCCTTTTCTCACCTGATTTAGTGGCACTCTGAGTAATTTCAGAATGCTGCCGAGGATCGCACAGCCAAAGGAAGGGGGCGGGCCCTAAACATGTCGGCACAGTCAGGAATCTGAGATCAGAGAGTCATTTCTAAAGGGTATCCCAATCTCAAAGTTAAATTTAAGCCCGCCTCACCCCCCAACCACCACGGACATGGCCAGTCCAGGGGGCACTTTTGAAAACCGGCGCTGGTGTGATGTCATACCACTGGGGGAAGTGGGCGGACATTATGACTTCAAGCCCAGTCATTACATGTAAATGTATTACAATATATGGAAATCAGATTCACGCCTTTACTGGGCATCAGCCTGATTATGTCACACGGAGGCATGGGGAAGACCTCAAACTGAGATCTCGCTGATGCAAATAGCGGCCATAAAGGCATTTGCAGATACAGCGAACAGGGCTGCTAGATTGCGGCCAAGAAATTTTATTTCTTTAATCGGCATATCACATTTTGTGACATTGCTCAAGTTCAATGGCACAGTGCAGTTGGCACTCACTGTGCCACCTCCTTCCAATCTGACATTCTGGCTTTCCATGGTGTCTTACGCTTCTCATTCCCAGAAATCACTGAACTCCACTTCATTTGAGTACATGTGTCAATCATACATCAATCGGGGCAGCACGCTGGCACAGTGGTTAGCACTGCTGCCTCACAGTGCCAGGGACTCGGGTTCGATTCCCGGATTGAGTGACTGTCTGTGTGGAGTTTGCACATTCTCCACATGTCTGCGTGGGTTTCCTCCGGGTGCTCTGGTTTCCTCCCACAGTCCGAAGATGTGCAGATTAGGTTGATTGGCCATGCTAAATTAACCCTAGTGTCGGGGGGATTAGCAGGGTAAATATGAGGGGTTACGGGAATAGGGCCTTGGTGTGATGGCGGTTGGTGCAGACTGGATGGGCTGAGTGGCCTCCTTCTGCACTGTAGGGATTCTATGATTCTATTCCAAAGTTGTGACACCTCTTCATCTGCTATAATTTTCCTGCAAATGTATGACTTTTTAAAATTAGTAATTAGTTGCAATGACAGAAAAAGCGGGAAATGCTGAGCAGGTCAGGCAGAGACTGTGGCGAGAGAGAAAGTATTCATTTTGAAAGCTCATCAACCTGAACCGTTAATACTGTTTCTCTCTCCACACATGCTGCCTGACCTGCTGAGTACTTACAGCATTATCGGTTTTCATTTCAACTGCAGCATTTTGTCTTTTACATATGTTTTGTTTTACTTTACTCTGCTTTTTACAAATTGTCCATTTTACTTTTCCCTTTCATAAGTTTAACTGCAATGAAACCAACTTTAAGAGATAATTTAAAGACTCTACTCTACTTGGACAGTACTGGCCAAATTTGTGGGTGTTTCATTTTCTCTGTCAGATGTCATCCTTATCTGAGGAAGGATGTCCTTGCTGTCGAGGGAGTACAGCGAAGGTTTACCAGGCTGATTCCTGGGATGGCAGGTCTGTCATAAGGGGAGGGACCAAGTCGGTTAAGATTATATTCACTGGCATTAAGTAGAGCGAGAAGGGCTTTCATAGAAACTCATAGAATTCTAACAGGGTTAGACAGGGTAGATTCAGAAAGAATGTTCCGGTTGGTGGGGGTGTCCGAAACTAGGGGGGTCATAGTTTGAGGATAAGGGGTAAACAAGGTGATGAGAAATTTCTTCACCAGAGGGTGGTGAATCTGTGGAATTCACTACCACAAAGTATTTGAGGCCAAAACGTTGTGTGATTTCGAGAAAAAATTAGATATAGCTCTTGGGGCTAAAGGGATCAAGGGATATGGGGGGAAAGGGGGATCAAGATACTGAATTTGATGATCACGCATGATGATAATGAATGGTGGAGCAGGCTCAAAGGGCCGAATGGCCTACTCCTGCTTCTAGTTTCTATGTGAACAGATCATATGCATAATTAAAAATACTGTTCGATTTTACTAGAAAGGTTGGTACGCAGAAGTATCTTAGTCACCTGTCACTGCCTGTAAAATTCAGGTCTACAAAACAATCTCAAATAGAATTCCGAACACTTAATATTCAGTCTTCAACTGTGTAAGTGATTTGCCAGGAACTGTTAAATTGAGCAGAGATAACTGGAGTCAGTATTTGCATTCTCAATTCAGTACTTAGCTCATTTAAAACAAAATTGCAAGCAGCTAAAGTAAATATGTTTCATTTAAATTACATGCAGAAATGATTTGAAGGTGAATTGAAGAAATGATTACGCTAATCATAGGATCACAATCACGATAGTGCAGAAGGAGGCCATTTGGCCCATCGAGTTTGCACCGACCACAATCCCACCCAGGCACTATCCCCTTAACCCCATGTATTTACTCTGCTAGTCCCCCTGACACTGTGGGGCAATTTAGCATGGCCAATCAATCTAACTTACTCATCTTTGGACTCTGGAAAGAAAGTTTTAAAGTTTATTTATTAATGCCACAAGTAGGCTTACATTAACACTGCAATGAAGTTACTGTGTAAATCCCCTAGTCGCCACACTCCGGCGCCTGTTCGGGTACACTGAGGGAGAATTTAGCATGGCCAATGCATCTAACCAGTACATCTTTTGGATTGCGGGAGGAAACTGGAGCGCCTGGAGGAAATCCACACAGACATGGAGAACTTGCAGACTCCACACAGTCAGCCGAGGCCGGAATTGAACCCAGGTCCCTGGCGCTGTGAGGCAGCAGTGCTAATCACTGTGCCACTGTGTCGTTAAATGAAAAACTGTGCAAAGGAAACACATAAGGGATGCCCTTGCAGCAAATAGAGTGTATGCAAAACTTTTGCAGAAGTCAAGGAATGGAAGAGCTTGAGTTAAACTAAGCTCAGTGACATAACCACAGAAGCAGAACAAATCATCTGTCACACTGCCCTTCCTCCCAAAGCTGAAAAGGTAAGTGTGCCGAACTGTCCCCTGTCACTGATATTGGTAGACAGCTGGAAACCTGCACCATGCCAGAATGCCTGGATCATTCACTTCATACCTTCACTTCTCACTTTTCCAATCGATTGGAATTTTTTTGGTATTCTTAGAATACTCCAGTTGATATTAGCATCAAGGTTTGCCAAACTCTCCTTCACAGCTAAAACAGGGCCTGGTGAAGGGGAGGCATTTGTCCTCACTCACTGGTGTTCAACACTATTACCACTGCTGTCCCCCTTGATCCCTATTTACTTCATATGCTTGCCTGTTTGTCGTCCTTGCTCTCCACCGCCTCCTTCTTCGCCACACATCCAACTGGCTTAATTATTCCTCTCAGTCAAATTGACCCAAACATTGTATTTTGTCTTAAGTCCTTGAGTGAAACACCAGGGATGTTGATTAACATATCTTCAGATATCTGCACTGACTGCATATAAAGAATCATACAGAACCATGGACAAAGTAATGTAATCTTACCCATTAATGTTAAAGAGTATTAACTTTGCATGATGGATCTTTTCTGTTTGTTATGTTGGTTTCTGGTTCAGTGATGATGGTTCAACATGCTCAGCCACTTTTATGATTATTTATAAATAGCACCATGTGGTTGCCATGGTTCTGTTTGAGAGCAAAAGTTATGTTGGATGAAGTGCTGCAATCTTGTGCCTGCCATCTGCTGCTGAACAGATTGTTGTTCAATCTTCCAAAATCATTGAGCAGCAGCAGCAGCTGATGGGCCCTGTGTCAGATCTGATGGACACTAAAATGATGACAGTATTTCACATCTGTTCCAACCAAACGGATTATTCTCAACTATTCATTTTCAGTCAGATTGTTCAACAGTGTTATGAACGAAACATGGACATTAAAATGTTTTGATAATGTCATGTTGCATTTTTCTTCTGCTTTGAACTCCATGCCAGATTTAAACTGCAGGGCCACTTGGTGTGGAGATTTTACAACTGCATGAATGCAGCTGTATTAATGGGCTTGGAGGGCATTTTATCAGGTACTAATGCAGCTTTCCCAGATAAATATCACTTGGTCGGTACTTAAACTCAAGTTATGCAGAATAGTAAAATGCAAATATAATTAAACTTAGCTATGAAACCTTATTAGAAGATTTTTTTTTCTCCTATCAGTTATAATTGGATGTATGATTTCTGATCTTATTCAGCACACCATTAACAGCTGCTGCCTCAGGGATACTGATGCATCTGGGTTGGCTTTATCTCCTGAGGTGATGCAATGTTTCTGCAGTTTTTCCAGAATGAAATGGGTTGCTCCATTTTGAATTACATGCCAATCAAATTAGTCCTTTGATGTTTTCTGGATTCATTGTGAGTTATGAATGATTTACTATAACTGTATCTGTCAAACTTGACATATAGATTGTTAGCCATTCAAAAGGTATGAAATGCAGAATACAGCACACACACAAGCACCAATCGATGCATAAGTTTGCACAATGTTACTTCAGCAGTTTTATTCTAACTAATTCATAAAATAAACATTACACCTTACTTGTGATTTAATTTGAACAAATAAATTGGTCCATTTGAAAACAAATTGAACAGATAACTGCATAAATATGAAAAGTTCTTTTTTAAAACATTATTTTCGTGGGACATGGGTGTCACTGGCTAGGTCAGCATTTTTATTACTCGATTTTAATTGCCCTTTGGAAGGTGGTGGTGAACTGTCTGCTGTGTACCATATGCTGTTAGCGGAGTGTGTTCTAGGATTTGGACCCAGCGACATTGAAGGAAGGGCAATATATTTCCAAGTCAGGATGATATGTGGCTTGGTACCATGTAGTACCCTTTTCCTTCCAGTTGGTAGAGGTTGGGGGTTTGGAGGTGCTATCAAAGGAGCCTTGGTGAGTTTCTCCAGTGATGCCACACTGCTGCCACTGTACGTTGGCGGTGCAGGGAGAGAGTTTTTAAGATGGTGGATGGGGTGCCAATCAAGCAGAGTGCTTTGGATGATGTTGCTGTGTTGTTGGAGCTGCACTCATCCAGGTAAGTGGAGAATATTCCATCCCGCTACCGACTTGTGCCTTGTCGATGGTGGACAGGCTTGGGGGAGTGAGGTGAATTACTCTCCACAGAATTCCCACTTCTAACCTGCTCAGGTAGCCACAGTATTTGTATGGCTGGACCACTTCATTTCTGGTCAATGGGATGACCCTAGGATGTTGATAGAGGGGATTTAGCAATGATAATGTCATTGAATGTCAAGGGGAGATGGTTAGATTCTCTCTGGTTGGAGACATGCATTGGTTGGCACTTGTGTATTGTGAATGTTACTTGCTACTTAACAGCCCAAGCCTGGATATTGTTCAGATCTTGTTGTGTATGGGTATGGACTGTTTCAATATCTGAGGGGTCACGAATGATGCTGAATATTGTACTGTCATCAGCAAACATACCACTTCTGACCTCATGAGAAGGGAAGGTCATTGATAAAGCAGCTGAAGATGTTGGACCTTGTACACTACCTGATGAACTCCTGTATTGATGTCATGGGACTGAGATGATTGACCTCCAATAACCGCAATCATCTTCTGTGGTGCCAGGCATGACTCCCACTAAGGAGAGTTTTCCCCCAGATTCCCATTGACTTCAGTTTTGATAGGGCTCCTTGATGCTTCACTTGATCAAATGCAGCCTTGATATCAAGGGCAGTCACTCCGTCCTCACCTCCGGAGTGCAACTTTTTATTTCATGATTGGACTAATGCTGCAATGAGGTTAGGAACAGAGTGGCCCTAGCAGATCCCAAACTGTGTATCGGGAACCAGGTTACTGCTGAGTAAGTGCCATTTGACAGCAGTGTCAACGACCCTTCCCATCACTTCACTGATGATCAAGAGTAGGCTGATGGGACAGTAATTGGTCGGGTTAGATTTGTCCTGCTTTTTGTGTACAGGACATACCTAGGCAATTTTTCACATTGCCAGCTAGATGCCAGTATGTAGCTGTACTGGAGCAGCTTACTTATTGCCCATTCTAGAACTCAAGTCTACAGTACTATTGTTGTAATGGCCCATAGCCTTTGCAGTATCGAGTACTATCAGCTGTTTCTTGATATCACATTGAGTGAATAGAATTGTCTGACTGGCTTCTGTAATGCTGGGGACCTTAGGAGAAGGCCACAGTGGATTTTCCACTCGGCACATCTGGCTGAAGATTGTTATCAACCTTCAACCTTGTCTTTTGCACTAATGTTTTGGGGTTCCCCATCATTGTGGATGGAGATAAATGTGAATTCACCTCCTCTTGTTAGTTATTCAATAGTCCACCACCATTCTTGACTGGATATCAAAGCAGTGCTGAAATCTGACCCATTGGTTGTACGATTGCTTGGCTCTATCGCATGAGGCCTTTTCTGTTTGTCACGCAAGTAGTCCTGCATTGTAGCTTTACTGGGTTGACATCTCATTTTTAGGTATGCCTGCTGTTGCTCCTGGCATGCCCTCCTGCACATTACATTGAACCAGGGTTGATCCCTTAGCTTGGTGGTAATGGTGGAGTGGGGCATATGCCAGACCATGAGGTTACAAATTGTAGTTGAATACAGTTTTGTTGCTGATAGCACACAGTGCCTCATGGATGTAGAGTTTTCAGATTCTGTTTGGAATCTGTCCCATTTAGCATGATGGTAGAGCCACACAACATGGCGGAGGATATTCTCAGTGTGAAGACGGGCCTTTGTTTCCACATGGACTGTGCAGCAATCACTCCTCCCAATACTGTCATGGTTCTCCTGCAATAAATGAGGATGTTATTTCAACCTCACCTATTTCATCTCGCCAGTAATTCAGAAGTGAATGCTGATACTGACGAATGGGTTGAGTACCAACCAAAGGTGGGAAATACTGGAGGGATCAGGAAAGGCACCCCACACCTTCAAGAAGAGATGTGCAAGTATTAGTCAAAATGGAGCTTTTCAATTTACTCTTCTGTGATTATTCTTAAAAATCTAAACCAAGAGTTCCATTATAACATTTGTAAAATGAAAATAGTCGGTACCTTAGATCAAATGATTCTTCTTTCAACAAATTCACTTAGGTTTTCATTAATATAAGAAATCCTCATGATGGTTCGGGCGGCACTGCTGCTTCACAGTGCTCGGGACCCAGGTTCAATTCCCAGCTTGGAGTTTGCATGTTCTCCCCATGTCTGTGTGCGTTTCCTCCGGGTGCTCCGGTTTCCTCCTACATTCTGAAAGACGTGCTGGTTAGGTGCATTGACCCGAACAGACGCCGGACTGTGGCGACTAGGGGAATTTCACAGTAACTTCATTGCAGTGTTAATGTAAGCCTTACTTGTGACTAATAAATAAACTTTAAACTTTCAAATCTTTCCAACCAAAATTTAAAGAACAATATTTTAGGCAGTGGCCTCATAGGAACCCAGATCATAGCAAATTTGTGTACGGTACAGGTTAGGTCACAATCCTGTGCAGTTTTGGGTGTGCCATAATAAAAAGTTAATTGAAGTCAAAGAAAGTGTAGATTCTAGAGTTTTCAAGATGATGCTAGGAAACAGGAACTGTAGTCAGTAGGAGACAAGGCATTGGAACCACTTTCATTTGAGCTGAGGAAACTCAAGAGTTTTTAAGATTACATATGAAGAATTTTATAAGGTTAGTAGTGAAAATACCATTTCCTCAGTTATGGGTGGGAAACAGTGGGTCAGAGGTATAAAATTAAGTTCTTAAAGTGAGGAGAAGGGTTAGGAGAAATTCCTTTGCGTAAGGAGTTGTTAGAGCAGAGAGTAGTTTGGCACAGGGAGTATTTGAAGCACCGAGCATTGCATCTTTTTTTCAGAAAATAGGAAACAAATATTTGAATCAAAGGAAGCTTGAAGTTACAGGGGCAGAGCAGTGAGATTAGATTTTGATTACTCTGACTTAGAGCTGGTACTGACATGGTGGTTAAATGCCCTCCTTCTGTGCTGTAAAAATCTGTTGTTTTATGACAGTATTTGGCCATCTCCCCCCAGAAGGAATAGCATAGTTAGTGTGGGGAATTTAAAAAATGGTGTGCTGGTGCAGTCAGAGGTGATCTTCAAGGGGGAATAGAGAAAGCTAAACCCTACATCTGGGTGTGCTATCCTTGATCAGGGATGTTTGATGCTGATTGGAAGATATTCATTCCCTTGTCCTAACATTTCTCATCTGAATGAGCCATCTCCTCATTGCATGTATACATGTTTTTATATCTTGGATTATTATTTTCCACAGGTTGACTGTGTATGCAAATTAACTCACAGTAAACCAGCGTTGAAACTTAGAAAGAAATATGAGAGATATATTTTTATTTAAGAAAGGGCTCGTATTTGACAAATGTTTTATATAGGAGGCCAGCCGCTGAAAACAATGAAAATAAATTTTGAAGATCCATACCTCCTGGAGTGGTCCTCCTCTTTGAAGAAAGGCAGTCATTGATTGTTGCTGACCTGGAGTTGAAAATGGAATCACATTTCTGCAAATTACTAATTAATTTCTGTTGTGCTTTAAGATCTTCTATTGACATCAATCGGCCATTATTCCGGACAGTGGCAGGCCTGATTAAATACAATTGCACTTCAGCAGCAGACCAGCACATTGTGAATTCCAGAGTACCTTGCTTTTATTATAAAACATGTCATCTGATTCACTGTGCAAAAACATTAACATAAATTCACCAGCTCCCTCATAATTTATCATTCTTTTGAGTGATCTGGCAAAACAATTCCTGCTCCTTAGTTGAAAATGAAGTTGGAGAGATTTATATTGCTATAATTGCTCCTTACCAGTTTGAGAAGTATTAAAGCATCACTGCAGGCGTCTTGTGGTTGCTCATTCCTGCTTTATCTCCATGTTTCAAAATCATGAATTTTAGTGATTTTTGATTGGTGTCAATGATGAATAGCAATCAAACCAGGTTTCTTGTACTTAACACAAAAACAGAAATTGAATCTGATGTGTTTTTACTGATACTGCAAGGGTAACAGATGTACGTTTCATTACAAAATATAGGGATGCATTTTATCATTGTTATTTTTCCTAGAAAAAGTACTGCACTGTGTTTTGATCTGCTCTCTTTGTAGAATAACTACCTGGTGTTTATGGCAGAGCTGTTCTGGTGGTTTGAAGTGGTGAAGCCCCCTTTTGTTCATCCTCGGGTGCTACCTGAAGTGGAAGGTAAGTGCTTGAAATTTAATATGTTATTACTTAGTCATTAAGTATTTGTCGTGTTGAAGCTCTCTGGAGATTTTGTGTACTGTGGAGCAAGTCCACTGGTTAGGTATTCCTCCTCACAAGCAGAAGATCACAAGTTGAATCCTAACTTCTCCTCCGCATTCGAACTCTGCTTTCCTACTATTTAGCCTGTCATTGAGTTGTCTTGGTGTTGGCTGTGGCAAAGTCCCACTGCCAAAACTGCCTCGCCTTCCCAGCTAAAGCAGGGTAGTGGGAGCTGAGGAAAACAGGATATATGTTTTACAGAAATGTTGCGGAGAGAGGAGCACCAAACTAAATCTTTCTGATGTGTAAAGTCTGTTGACAGAACAGATAAGAAGAGAAAGCTAAAGATTATATTGGGGATATCATACTGAACAATTATTAATGTAGCACATTGCAATTTTGAAGTAAATGTCTTAAAGTAGCTGCATAGTTCCTGAAAAAAATCAAAATTGTGCTATTTTGATCTTGATAATTTGATTCAGTGTGTGTCTATATGTGTGCATAAGTAATACCCAATAAAACAAATCTGCTTACTATTAGTTCATTTGTTTCATATGTGCAGGCTACAAAGGCCTGGAACTTCCACCTCCTTATGACAATTTTGTATTCCTGTAAATATTAAATGTATAACTTTATCCACAGCTGAACCACTGCACCCAATAAAGAACATCCCTGCTGCTTTCCCAATTTCAAACGCCACCAGGAAAAGTTTCATGGATACATCTCCCGATTCCGAGTTTGGCTGCAGGTAGGATTTTTGGTAAATTATTTTGGAACATATTTCAAGCAGAGTTGTAGTGTATATAGTTCTTCATCAATATCAGCCTCCATCAGTTTGGTAAAATGTTGAAGTCAGTTGATGTATATACAGAGTGATATCAAAATGTGTTCATTGGTATATGAAGGAATTTAATCTCTGAGGTGCTGTAGCTTTAATGATTAGATAAAAACGTTCAAAAAGGGAAGGAGACTGAAGGTAGGAAGCTACAGGCCAGTTAGCTTAACATCTGTCATAGGGAAAATGTTAGAAGCCATTATTAAAGATGTTATAGCAGGTCACGTGGAAAAATTCAAAGCAATCCAGCAAAGTTAACATCATTTTGTGAATGGGAAACCATGTTTAACCAATTTATTGGAATTCTTTGAAGGAGTTAAATGTGCTGTGAATAAAGGGAAACTGGTGGATGTGCTGTATTTCGATTTTAGGTTATTGTGGGGGGTAATATATTGCATGGATAGAAGATTGGCTAGCTAACAGGAGACAGAATTCGCATAAATGGGCCTTTTTCTGATTGGCAGGATGTGGTGAGTGATGTACCACAGGGATTAGAGCTGGGGCTTCAACTTTTTGTTATTTATATAAATGACATGGATGAAGGGACTGAAGGTATGGTTGTTAAATTTGCAGATGACACAAAAATAGATAGGAAAGTAAGTTGTGAAGATAACATAAGGAGACTACAAAGGAACATAGATTAAGTGAGTGAGCAAAAATTTGGCAAATGGAGCATCATGTGGGCAAATGTGAAATTGTCTATTTTGGCAGGAAGAATAAAAAAGAAGCTTGTTATCTAAATGGTGAGATTTGCAGAGCTCTGAGGTACAGAGGGATCTGGATGTCCTAGTGCCCAAATCACAAAAGGCAAGTGTGCAGATACAGCAGAAAATTAGGGAAGCTAATAGAATGTCATTGTTTATTGTGAGGGGAATTGATTACAAAAGTAGGAAGGTTACACACAGTTGTACATAGCATTGGTGAGACCACATCTGGAGTATTGTGTACAGTAATGGTCTCCTTACTTAAGGAAAGATCAAAATGCATTAGAAGCAGTTCAGAGACATTTTATTCGACTAATATTGGGAATGGGCGCTTTTTTAATGAGGAAAGGTTGGACAGGTTAAGTCCACTAAAGTTTAGAAGAGTAAGAAACGACTTGTTCAAAACCTGTAAGATCCTGATGGTATTGACAGGGTGGATAAGGAGAGAATGTTTCCATTTGTTGGAGAATCTAGAACAAGGGGTCACTTTTTTAAAAAACGGGGACCACTCGTTTAAGATGGAGGTGAGGAGAAATGTTTTTTCTCAGAGGATCATGTGGGTCTCGAAGCTCTCCCTCAAAAGGCAGTAGAAGCAGAATCTGTGAAGAACTTTAAGACATAGCGAGATAGATTCTTGATTAGCAAGGGGGTGAAATGATATCAGGGGTCGGCAGGAATGTGGAGGTTGAGGTTACAATCAGATCAGCCACGATCTTATTGAATGATGGAGCAGGCTTGAGGGGCCAAGTGGCCTACTCCTGCTCCTAATTTGTATGTATGTATGTATGTTTGTAACAGACTACACATTAAACAGGTGGATCGTTAAGTTAGACTTGGCTTTAGCTTAATTGAAGTTGACTCGGCTTTAAGAATGCAAGGGATTTTTTTGGAACAGATAATGGCCCTTAAGCTGAACAAGCCCTTATGCCCAACTTCTCTTCATACATCACCTAATTATTGTATTGTCCACTTCTTTAATGTCTTCCATTGGTAACTTATGGAAGAAAATCAGATAATGAACTAACACAAGCTTCGCACACCTCCAGCTGTTGATGGGGGAGATGTTACAGAATTGGTAGGTGAGGCAAGGCGTCATTTAATAACTACAGTCCATCAGATCTTTTTGTGGAACATAAAACCTACAAGCCCACAGAGAAAGATCTCATGTTGTATATCACAAAATGATGCCAGTGATTTGGGAAGGTCTTGTGGCACAGTGGTAACGTTCCTGCCTCTGGGCCTGAAATTTCAGGTTCAAGTCCCATTTCAGGAGTGAGATGTCCATGAAAGGTACGTTCATAATGTGGTCCAACAGGTTAATTATTAGCCTGTAAATTCTTCCAATATGCCTGGTGCAGACAGTATAAGAGTGGGAGAGTTTCCTGGTCAGCCATTCTTTAGAAGGCAACAGCAAACCACTGCAGTACTTTGCCAAACATTATCATTATCCAATCCAATGGATGTCCATGGTCGCTAACCAAATTAAAGCATGGTACCTGAAGGAGCAGTAGGGATGTGATTTATAATGTATTTATGAGAATGAGTGAACTGGAATTATTTCTTCTATTGAAACAAATCATTACATTTTTAATTTTCTTTCAGCAAAGTAAGTCCAACTTTTTCACCATCACAGCCACTTCTGCCCCTGCGACACACTCAGCACCGCCCTCATTCATCTGATTCAGGTATGAAAATAGGTTACATTTTCTTGTGTGATAAAGTTTACAGAGTTTGAATTCAATTCTATTGTTGGCTATCAAATCCTTAGTATCATCTGAAACTACCTTTATATTAAGTTGATCTTTCTCTACGCCCTAACTATGACTGTGATACTATATTCTGCACCTTCTCCTTTCCCTATCCCCTATGTACTCTATGAATGGTATGCTTTGTCTGTATAGCGCTCAATAAACAATACTTTTCACTGTATCCCAATACATATGACAATAAATCAGATCAAACTGTTTCCACAAAACGCCATACCCTCCACTTAGCAAATATAATGTGTTGGATCATTGAAATTAGAGATTGGGTCGATCGGAGTAAAGTTTGTCTTTTAAGTCAAACAATTGGGATGCAAACCCGTCCGTAATAGTGAGATTTATGGCTTTGCCTCTTCCAGTGTTCTTCCATTTTGGTAAGAGAGTAATGTCATTCAAAAATACCTGAGGTACAAGTAGAATTTCACTAAAGTCTAGAGGTCAAGCTAGAAGAATGTTGGGAAATACCATGACGTTTTTCTGGTTATTCAGCATTAAATGCAAACTGTCTGAATCAAATAACTTTCTAAATTGAAGCCACTTCCATTTCATCTGTATTATATAAGTGAGATTCTTGCATTTGTCTCTGTTGTTAAAAGTTTGATTTTATGGTGTGCATTTTCTGCCTGCTGTCCATACTTTATTGGTCACACTTGAAACATTAATACTGATCTTCAATAATTATCCCTCTGTATATGATTGTCTCTCTCATTGGATAATCTACCTGCCACTTGAGAGTTTAATGCCTCCCTTTTCCATCTCTCTCTATTCTCTGCAACCAACCAAACTTAGATCACACCTCAGCATACCAGAATCAACCAATCAATGTTACGAATTACATCAAGGACAGTTAGGTTAATATAAGCAGTCAATTTCCTGACACTCCCCTGCTGCCTTTTCTGTAACTCTGAGGCCGATTGGGCTTTCCTCTTCCTCACTTATTTGTTTCATTACCTACTGTGGTGCTTTTTATTTAGTTTCTTCCTGCAGGCCCTGAGGAAAATAAATGTTGACCAACTCCTCCCAATCTCTTGCTGAACTTGGCCTTCAGGGCAGCATGGTGGCACAGTGGTTAGCACTGCTGTCTCACAGCACCCGGGACCCGGGTTCAATCCCCAACTTGGATCACTGTCTGTGTGGAGTCTGCACATTCTCCCTGTGTCTGCGTAGGTTTCCCCCGGGTGCTCCGGTCTCTTCCCTAGTCTGAAAGACGTGCTGGTTAGGTGCTAAGGTCATGCTAAAATCTCCCTCAGTGTACCTGAACAGGCGCCGGTGTGTAGCGATTATGGGATTTTCACAGTAACTTCATTGCAGTTACTTCATTGCCTCCTTGTGACACTAATAAATAAATTTTTAAAAACTATTATTTTTCAAATTTGCCAAATAGCAGCTATTCTGTATGTTTGCACATTTTCATTGCAGAACTGAAAAATAACTATGTAGTTTTAATGGGCAACTTGTTGAGAAATAAGTATAATGTTGGCATTATTCTTATTTACCCATTTAGATTGGAGTTTTGTGTAACCAAATTAAATATAATAAAAGATACATCCCTACTGGACACTAAATAAAATGATTCCTGAATATTAAATAAAGTTGTTCTCCCAACTTCTGATCCCTGAGCAATTGATTATGTAATGAAAAACAAAAAATATTGCTGCTTGTATTCACCCAACTGGCCTTTGATGTGTAATTAGGTTATGTAAATCCCAATTGCTTCCAGCTCCATCTTACAGATTGATATTTTTATTACCTGTCTCCTCTCTTGCTTCCTTTATTTCACATCCCACAAGCTTTGTGGTTTATTTATTTATGCTGACATCTTTGTACTCTTTATTTTTCATTTATCTTATCTGCCTGTTCTGCTTTGACATTCCTCTGCAACTCATCGCAACCACACATCCATTTCCATGTTGTAATTTCCTCTGTTCGCACTCCTCATCCCCCACATCTAATATTCAGTCAATGCAGATGTTTCGCACCAAAAGGTGTCACAATTTATTACAGATGAAAAAAAACCGTAAGAAGCTCGGTATTTTTAACCTGAACCGAAACTGAGGAGAAAATGTCACAAATTAATCTCTGAATCATTGAGCCACTGACGGCTTCATAACAATTAAACCTTTGGCTTTAAAAGAACATAGATTGACTTCAGTAAAATAATACAAAGTTCATCGCATCGTTTAACAATCTTGTTCTTATCAAACACTAACATTCTAACCTACTGTGTCAAGGGAAGTAGATCAGTTTATATTTAAAATGGCATTCTGGTCAAAATTTGTAGTTACAATTAAACCATAATGAAAACCTAAAGACCAATACCATATCAATTGGCCCGGCATAGATGACATTTTTTTCAGCCCAAGAAACATTTTTTGCACATATTTAGTGCATAAGTCAATCCCCTCTTTTTCAACCATGACATACTATACAACCATTAGTAGTCATCTAAATTTGTTACCCCACAAATGGCTGCTTTACTCACCGGTACCTTATAACTGGGTGTAAGGGGGTGAAGCAGGCAATGGTGCAGGAGGTTAAGACAGACCGACACAGAGCAGACCCTATATGACAAACGACAAAGATGGCAAAACCCACAACAGGGTTTGATTTTTATACTTGGCATAAACCCAATCCCCATTCTTTGAAGGGATTTTGAGGCTTCAACGATCAACTTATATGCCAACATTTACGATGCCGTAAAACACTTGAGACATCTTCACTGCATTCCTCCCCAGCCTCTGCAATGAAAAACAACTTCTCAGTGATTTGAAACTCCGTTTCAATCATGTTTTGCTCCATCGAGTTCATGCTCACACTCACTGACACCCGGGTATGGCCTTCATCTCTGCATCCTTAAGCCCAAGACTTAAGTTAACTGTAAATTAATTAGGTATTTAATTGTATTCAGGTAGTGGATGTTAACTGTGGATTTACCTGTGCTCATTGTTTGAAACTACAGTGGTTGAGTTGGATGTGCATGATACGTAGTATGTGTCTTTGTAAATAAAAGCTTGGAAGTGCATACATCTCATTAGATGTGTGTCATCACTAAGATTACCTATTTTCACCTGGAGAAAAGCTGTATGAAACCTTTGCTACCTCAGTCCTGGCTGGCCTCTCATCTTCCCCCACACAAACTTAAGCTTATCCAAAGCTCAACTCCTATGTCCCAACTCTCGTCAAGTCCTGTTTATCCATCACCATGTGCCCACTAACCTAATGGCTTCCAATTAAGCAAGGCTTAGTTTTTTTCTCTAAAATGTTTTCAAAAGATTTCAAAGGCTTCAATCCTCCCCATCTCCTCCAGTCCTATCACCCTCTGAGATGTCTGTGCTTCTCCAATTCTAGGTCCTCGGCACCTGGTAACTCGCCAGTCATACACCATTGTGTCACATTAACAGACACCAATTGGGTGGCACGGTGGCGTAGTGGTTAACACTGTTGCCTCACAGCACTGGGGACCCAGGTTTGATTCTGTCTTGGGTGGCTGTGTGGAGTTTACACATTCTCCCTGTGTCTGCATGGCTTTCCTCTGGGTGTTCCTGCTTCCTCCTGCAGTCCAAAGATGTGCAGGTTAGATGGATTGGCCATGCTAAATTGCCCTTAGTGTCCAGAGATGTATTGGTTAGGTGGGTTAGCCATAGTAAATGTGCAGTGTTACGGGGATAAGGCAGAGGGGAAGGCCTGGGTAGGAAGCTCTTACAAAGAGTCAGTGCAGACTTGATGGGTTGAATGGCCTTTTTCCGCACTGATTCTATATTTTCAGTCACACACCTGAGAGCAGATCACCTGCAAAGACCTGCGGTATCAATCAATTATTACACTCTACTGTGGATTAGAATGGAATACAAATGGCAAAGAGCCTAAAGTACCTTTTGATTAAAAAAAATATTGAATCTGATTTTTCCAGCACACAACTGAGAAATCTACAATTTAGAATTGTTAACTTTATGGAGAAATGGAAACTGTCTCATTTTCATTTTAAAAAGAATTTTTACCTCCCTTGTGTCAAAATCTCTCACTTTAAAAAAAAATTATTCTTTTAGGAATCATGCGTCGATCTACATCCATGTCTTATGTCGAGGGTTATGCAGGAACCTGGCCCGAAAAGAAACAAAGGTTGGCAATACCATTTTAAGGTTCTGTGGCTTAGTTGGTTAAAGCGCATGTCTAGTAAATAGAAGATCCTGGGTTCAAATCCCAGCAGAGCCTCATTGAAGTGGTCAATGGAATCGACAACAAATCCTTTCTTGTGGGTGGCAGTGGGCGGCACGGTGGCACTGCTGCCTCACAGCGCCAGGGACCAGGGTTCGATTCCCGGCTTGGATCACTGTCTGTGTGGAGTTTGCACGTTTTCCCTGTGCCTGCATGGGTTTCCTCCGGGTGCTCCGGTTTCCTCCCACAGTCTGAAAGACATGCTGGTTAGGTGCATTGACCCGAACAGGCACCGGAGTGTGGCAACTAGGGGAATTTCACACTAACTTCATTGCAGTGTTAATGGAAGCTTTACTTGTGACTAATAAATAAACTTTAACTTTATTTTAACTTTCCAGCTTCAATTAAAATTGAAACTTCAGTGAAATTGCTCATCAGTTTTCCAATGTACCTGTAATGAACTTTAGTTTCTAGTACAAATGAATCCCGCTGTATATAAAACATTAACAAGATTCTATACTTAATATATTTTTGTCATCACAATAAACTCTTTATCCAATTTATAATCCTCCCAAATTCCTTGCACACCCTATCATTGGGGTGGCACAGTGATTAGCACTGTTGCCTCACAGTGTCAGGGATCTGGGTTCGATTGCCAGCTTGGGTCATTGTCTGTCCGGAGCCTGAATATTCTCCCTGTGTCTGCATGGGTTTCCTTCGGGTGCTCCGGTTTCGTCCCACAATCCGAAAGACATGCTGGCTAGGTGCATTGGCCAGGCTAAATTCTCCCTCTGTGTACCTGAACAGGCACCAGAGTGTGGCGCCTAGGAGATTTTTACAGCAACTTCAGTGCAGTGACAATGTAAGCTTACTTATGGCAATAATAAATCAAACTTAAATTAATTGTACTAAGGTGCTGTCTTTTGCCCATATTTTGAAGCAGTAGGAGTTTCTCATGTTTTACCAAGACTAAACGTATAAGGAGGAAGGAAGCAACAGTAAAATAAGATTATTAATGGAAGTATGAATAGATCTAATTAAAGGATACTGAGGTATTAACATCACCTTAGGGTTTATGACACTTTATATCATAATTATATGCTATGTTTGTGCAAATCATGCAGTTACTATTGAATCCAGTTGTAATCTGTAGCTACTATTAAATCAATTTCTGCTGCCCAATTTGTTATCCTCTAGTTTCAATATCAAGAAATTTAAAGATCTGTGGTTCATATAGCTTTGTTTTTCTTTAAATAGAGCCTTTCCCCAAGCGGTGTCTTTCAATATTCCCTTTGATTCAGACAACAACATTGATACATCCACTGCAAATAACCGGACAATAATTAGATCAATTAGTAATGACAGTTTGATTTCCAACGTCAACAATACTCCCAAACATTTAGCAAGAAATGAATCTTTTAATCCAATAAATGGACAGAGCAATGGAATAGAAGAAGAAATGCATTTGTCAAACCACAATTCTGAGACGACATCTAAAGTTTCCACAGGGAGGTGTAGTTTGGCGGATGATACCATGAGAAGACGATCCATGCGAGGTACAGTACCAAATGGGCCAAAGGAAAATAGTTTCGATATCCCACCAAGTATTGAAGAAGCACTACAGATAATTCATCATGTAGACAAGCTCTACCCAGATCTTCAATCTGAGCAAATATCTGATGGTTTTTTCCTACATGTTAACAATGCTGATGACATCCCTGTCAAACCCAAAATGAATCAAACCAGCAGCCTAGATTCCATTGCAGAGCTGAAAGGTGCTATCAGTCCTTTGACTGACAATACTGAGGTAGACACAGGGATCCATGTGCCATCTGAGGATATTCAAGAAACAATAGATGAAGACTTTTCCTTAAGAGATTACACTGTTAGTATGGATTCTGATATGGAAGACTCTTCCAAACCTCAAGACTTTGATCTAAGAAGTGATGATCATAATGATATGTTAATTCCAAGTTCAAATTCATTGAATGTTGTACTACAAGCTGGAAATAGCATCTCTCCAGGTTCTGCAATTAAAATGACTAGTTTTGCTGAACAAAAATTCAAAAAGCAGAATATCACAGATGCCAGGTTAAGCAGTAGTAGTTCCCAAAAGACTACCCCAGAGAGTTCAGAGCTTAACACTCCAGGTGTTGTGTCTGGTGGTCAGCTCCCGGAACTGAGTCCATTCAGACAGATGAGAGATCCTGCGCAGCTGTTGGCATCTGAAGTGATTCAACTTAAAATGAAATTGGAAGAAAAGCGTCGAGCCATTGAAGCCCAGAAAAAGAAAGTTGAAGCTGCTTTTACAAGGCAAAGACAAAAAATGGGCAGGACAGCATTTTTGAATGTTGTGAAAAAGAAAGGTGATGGAATTTCCCCATTAAATGAGGAACCCAGTGGTGACCATGGAGAGAGACTGTCACGTGAGAGAAAATTGTTACAAACAGAGAGCATTGAGGAAAAAGATGACGAAACACCTAAGGCAGTTGGAATAAATGGTAACTTAGCAGGTGGTGGTAAAGGGGGCCTTCAATCCCCTGCCACTGCAACTCAGTCCGAAAAACAAGTTGCCTGGAATTTAAGTAACACCACTGAAGATGCTTTAGGAGATGCTGATGTCATAGAGTACAACAGGTTAATTGAGAAAATGAATACAGCATTGCACGCGCTGCAACAGGAGATGCAACGTTTGGCAAACCAGCAGGAATTAATAATGCAGATGAGAGAACAACAACAAGCATGGGTAATCTCTCCTCCTCAGTCTTCACCGCAAAAGCAAGTCCGAGAACTTCGATCTTCTTCAAGATCAACTGGGTCACTTTCTCCTTCACTGTCCTCCTCTGGAGAATCACCCCGTTCCACTCAACGATCTCCTCAGACTTTTCACAGAAGGTCTTCATACTCGCATGTTAAAAACTCAAAATCAAGGCCAAATGAATTGAAGATAACTCCATTAAATCGTGTCCTCACTGCCCCACGTTCTGTCGATAGTCTTCCTCATCTTCGAAAGTGTTCTCCCAGCCAGTCCCAGACCAGATCATTCATTTTTCTTGAAGATGACACACCCAATGATTCCTCAAAAGGCAGGAATGTGAAATTAACTAATGAGGAAACTGAGCCTCAGACAGAGGATAATGAACTGACAAAAGAAAAGTCCTTGCAAGTGAAGAAAGAGGATCAAGTGCAGCCTGTGGAACCTGCGGTTTCACCAGTGTCCAGAGAAAAGTCAGTAGCTCTTCTTGACAGTCCTGTTAAAAGAAAACATCTTGTTGATCAGAGCACAAAGGGAAGCTTGATTGAGGTTTCCCTTTCAGATTTAAAGCTTTCAGAGGAGGAAGTAGAAATAGACGAGGCAAATGATGGTGATGCTGAAAGAGAGAATTTTGAAGAACAGAAATTGTGTTGTGGATTTTTCTTTAAAGTAAGTGGCAAATCTTTTGCTTTCTTGAATTACACCATGATAATTAATTAATAGCAATCATGACATCACAGATTAAAAACTTTAATTCAAGCAATATTATATCATTGTAAAAACTAATGTTCTTGCAGTGTTTCTGTCAATAAACTCTCCATTCATGCCTTAGGTCTGAGATTGAGGCTGGGATGGGATGGAGCCCTTAAGCAATGATTAATTGGCCACTTAAGGGCCTAAATTGGGTGAGGATAGGCAGGTTGTCCTAGGCCTCACTCATGCCCCGCAAAATTGCACACAGGTCGAAGACAAGTGGGAAGGCCACAGGAAGACCACCGAAGGAATTTTGTGGGATCCAGTCCTGCAAATCAGCTGATGGGAGCTGGTAAAATTCTGCTCTTGAACACTCAATCCAGACTGGCACTTCATTGCACTACTGAATTTGGGCAGCATGGTGGCACACTGGTTAGCACTACTACCTCACAGCGCCAGGGACCCGGGTTCAGTTCCGGCCTCGGGTGACTGTGTGGAGTTTGCACGTTCTCCATATGTCTACATGGGTTTTATCCAGTTTCCTCCCACACTCCAAAGATGTGCAGGTTAGGTTGATTGGCCATGCTAAATTGACCCTTAGTGTCAGGGGCATTAGCAGGGTAAATACATGAGGTTACAGGGACAGGGCCTAGGTGGGATTATTGTTGGTACAGGCGTGATGGGCCTACTTGTCAATTATAACCAGGTGATCTCAAAAAGATGATTTTATATCTGAAGATGAGACTAAGTGTGAAGTTTGATTTATCAGTTGAATTATGACTTTCAGTAAGAATCCTAACATGCTGTAAAGCAGGAACAAGTTGGGCAGACTTTAATGCCCTCCCACAGGGGTGTGTTGAGTGGTGAAAATGGCATTTAACCAGGCAGAGCGTGGCCTTCCTGTTACTGTCCCGATTAAGTTTAGACAGGTTGGCCCCTTGATGGCTTTCCTACCCCCTGTCAACTGAGTAAACGGGCAATTACTACCTTATTAAGGGCCTCTTTCTGCCATTGCTGGTATTCACCCATTAGCAGGTAGGGTCCCACTTGTCAGGGTTGTCTACTTTAGGTTTTACAATTCCCTGATAATATCAGGGGAGACAATATTGGTGCATTTATTCTTAAGCAGTTGCGTTTTTCTTTCCTCAAAACATGACTTCAGGGAAGCGCACAAATTTTACATACCTATTAAAAGCCCATAGTGTCCGTCTGGCATGTTAAGTATTTTTGCAGGGCACTCGGAGATAGAGAGAGATGTTTCCACGGCATTACGCACCTCCTCTATTTCTAATCTATCTTTCTTTATTTTCATGTACATAATTTGACATTGTACTAACTATTCTAATTTACCTGAGCTTGTTCAAACTGAGAAGTTCAGTAAGGAATCTTCAATCTAATTAGTTAAGGAGATACACAGTTGCTTCCCCTGTTCGTGCAGGTCCCAGATCCCATGTAGAAGATGCCTTGCTGTTCTGGATTTCTGATCTCCACAAGTCCCAGTGAAAAACCTATACAAAGTTCTTGTGCATGTTTTAGGCTAATATCGTTCATTTGCTGCTCAGAGCAAATTCTAGGCCAATGTGTGTCACACAAAGGCCAGGATTTTCCAACCCCTCCTCTCCCTGATGCCGGGCTTTCTCAAGGCTATTGCAGGAGTCCATTATCTGCTGGCAGGATCTTCCACTCCTGGCAAAGTCTTCAGATGTTTTAATGACTTGCCTGCCCCACCGCCAGGGAACCCATCGTGGGGGGTTGATTTTGGCGAGACCGGAAGATCCCTCCAGCAGAAAGGGCTGGAAATCCCGCCCGAGGTATGACTCTTTTAACATTGAAAATGTCTATCACAGCACAGGAATGGCTTGAATGAGTTTTCAATGAAATATGCATCCCACAAAGCAAATTTAATATGCATAATATGCATATTTGCCATGCTGACAGATGAAATATTTGTGCTGCACCCTACCATTTTTTTAAGGCACTTGATTTCCTCCCACCTGCTCTTTGAGCTCTGCCAAGCTCACTTTGACTTGGCCATAAGGTTAGGTAGTTGGCTTACCCATTTTGGCCATTAATTAGAAAGGGGTTGTTACAGCTTGGCACTCAATTTCATGGCCGAGACTGGGAACTCTCTACCTCGAGAACCGTCAAAATTTCTCAAACATACTTCCTTAAAATAAATGTTCAATTTTGTAGTTAATATTTAAATGTTAAATAAGAGAATAGAGCTTGCAACACATTTCTGCAAACCTGGTAATCAAATAAATAAAAAAGTATGTTGCACATATTGAGATCAGCATTTATCCCATTCGATGTAAAGCTGGTACAATAATGTAAAGGTATTTATTTTTACTTAATATGAAAAAAATCTTGTCACTAATAGTGAAAACCTTAACCTGAAGTTCTCACTTTTTAGATTGTCCAGTCAGACTTTTCCCATGAATCTCCATAATATTTGAGATGCAAATATGAGAAGGAATTGGCAGGACACCTGGGATCTGAATGAACAGGAAGGGCAACTGTATATCTCCTTAACCAGATCAAGGGATTGTGAAACTAACAGCACTAGGAATGAGAAGTATATACAAATAAGAGTGGGTAAATTCATTGTTAATTTTCAGGCAGACTGAGGAAGAGGAGGAAAGAAAGACAAAGTAGAGGGAAAGAAACAGAAAGGAAGCTTTTTAAAATTCATTTTAGTTTTGAAATACATTCAATTAAAACCTGAAGGAGTGAGACTCCACACTTGTAATTATTGATATTCAGCACCAAAAAGGAGCACTGTCAGTAATTAACATTCATCATCTCACCTGAAGATTAACTGAGCTTAAAATGACTTGATTTAATATTCTGTGGTGAATTTACTTTGTACCAGCCACATAAATACAGCAACTTCATGCCATTCAATGTGTTTCAACAGTGAGGTAGATAACAGTGTGCTCCCATTTTTCTGAAGCTGATGGTGAGCTGCATTTCTGACAGCAGGTTTTCACCTGAAGCTGCTGCGGCACTTGTGCATAAATTGCAGTGAGCACTATTAGCCTTGTTATTTTGACAGTAGGCTCTCTGGCACAAAGTAACAGTTTTTAAGGAAATGCTTTATTTGTTTTGCACCGATATAATTAATTATGGTATTCTATCCAAGAAACACATTCACAGACCACAAGTGGAATTACAGTATTACATCAAAAAATTCACACATAAATAAAATAATCCAAGTTAAAAAGATGAAAGTGTGATGATTGTGCAGCACCAAAAGTAGACAAACAACATTCAGCAGGTAACAAGGAAATGGTGTATGGGATAGTCAAAGAAGAAATATCGAATTACAATTATCTTAAAATTACAAACCGATACATCATTCCTGCATTACAGGCACTGAAATACACATAGATTTCATCATGTAAGCATTTAATTGAGGACCCAAACCGTGTAAGGAATAGAGCTACATCGGCACCTTTCCATCCTACAACTTATGGTGACCTTGATTGGGCCTGGTGGTGGTAACCAGTTCTGGAAATTGGGTAGATTTTCCAAACTTAGTGCAAGTGTTAACTCTTCCTGTTTGCATAGTTTCGAGCTTTGTGACATGAAGGGCATTGTTGTATGACTGGTGCTGAGAGCCTGAAATCAGTCTCAGCGGCAGCTACTGTATTCTTTTAATCTGGGTGGTTTGCATGTATGGGGGGTGAGGTTGGCACATAAGCACAGCATATTCAACTAAGAGACAGATGTAGCCAGTGTAGGTAAACAGTATCTTGTTGACAGGAAGTCTGAAAAGGATAAAAGATCTGAGAATGAACATCCATTTATTGTTTTTTTTAAGCATATTGTCCATTTGGCCATCTCATTTCAGGCTGGCTTGAATTTGGCTATTCAGGTTTTTCAAGGCTTTTACTTCTGCTAAGGTGTAATTGCCTAATCTTATGTCAAGACATGTGCTCATGTCTGTCAAAGACTACTCGCACTGCATTACATTTAGAAGTATTTGGCTGCATATTGTTTTCTCACACCATTCATTGAGAGTTTCCTGAACCTCACTGACAACACTCAGTAGCCTCGACTCTGCAATTGTCATATCATCCATGTACCACTAGTATTTGAGACCAAAAGGGCTTCATTAATGAGGATTAGCAAAAGAATTGGCCCTAGCCTGTGCCCTGAGGCTCTCCTGCTGTTAATTGAACATATTCAGATGGGCAGCCACGAGGAAGCCATGGTATCCGTCTGTCAAACTGAGTGTGGTCTGTGAGAACTATACTTACTGATTATCATTGCATAGTCCTAAAATCTGGTTACTTTCATTCACTCAATATTGCTGGTATCCAGACTGCTTTTAGCAGTAAAACCCACATTCAATGTATTACTGTTTCTTATTTCATTATTTTCCACATAATGTAAATTGAGCAACATCACTAAGAATACCCTTAACAATTCTCAAGTTTTGTACTTTCCAGTCCATGTGATGACTTTTCAAAAGTCCCCTTAATACGTTCCACATTCAGTTTGATTTTTCTTCTTTTAATATTAATGATATTTGGACTAATCTGACAAATGAGGAAATTATTAAATCAGTACAGCTTGTATCCCTTTCCATCATGTATTCGATCAGATTGGGCACATGGAATAGGGAATCCCAGGCAAAAATCTCCTGCTCTCCATGCAACCACACTAGCTTTAAAGTTTGAAACAACTGCAGGAAGGCTTTTCCAATAACAATTGCTGTAACCTACTCTAGTGTCTCTGCTTTGATTCTAACTTTATTTTCATGGAAATTTGCTGTATACTGGCTCCTAGTGGTTGGAAGAAATAATAAAGTTCAGCAAAATGGGTGCAACTGCATTCAAGCAGAAAAGGAACTTTTGCTGCACATTTCCCCTATCCGTGCCTTTTAAAATTGCACAGATTTCTTGAATTATTTAGGCCATATTGATGATTTTTTTTAAACTGAGAGAATCTTATTTCAAACCTTTTTTTCTCCATTGGGCAGCAAAATTGAAGGCAAGCCATATAATTTGGCTTGTGCAGTTATCACAAATCAAGTAGTAACGTTCTTAGCTATTGTCATACCTTCCCTTTTTAGAAGGGAGCAGTTTGACGTGCCCTGAGATATGGGAGAAAGAAATAAGAAGTAAATGAATAGGGATGTACGTTCGATCTAAAATGGTCTTCAGTTAATGGTTCTCCTTAAAGGAAAGGAATTGTGAATAATAAAACATGTATCACCTCCAGCAAGTTGTAGTTGCTGTGTTCAGGTGATGTGTTTTCCGTTGCATCTCCTCTGTGATTTCTGTTCCAGCATATGGCAATCACTGAGGCTATGTGAGCCTCTGGAGATGTTTGCATCTCTTTACTTCTTTGGATGGCTTGACCCTCTGTGCCTTTATAAATAAGATTACAAAATTATCCATGACTCTTTCTGATAGAAGAAAGTCCATCATGGAAAATTAGAATGAAAGATTTGAAATGTCCTCTAGAGTTTTATGCTGTGAGACTGCAATATTCCAAGTCCTGTTAGCAATTCCTTCAATACTTGAGGCCGCCTGTTTGATTTTCCCTGTTCATTTCACCAAGTTTATCACTAAATCATGCTGACGGGGACAGTAAGCAGCTGAATGGTCAATCCCATAACACTGTATTAGCGTCACCTTTTCTAGACTTAACTGTGTAAAGTTGAAGTTAGCATTAAGCATTGAGATATCTGATCTCTGCACTTTTTATAGATGACGATACAGCTTTCTTCTAATGCAATTCCTTATCATTTCAAATTATATATACTTAAACTGTTTTCGGTTTACTTTTTATTAATAAGCAAATTCCCCATTTATTCTTTATTTTTAAAGGATGATCAGAAAGCTGAAGAAATTGCTGTGAAACGAGCAGCCCTCTTAGAGAAACGTATGAGGAGGGAGAAGGAAAAACAGATTCGACGACAGCAACTAGAAGCAGAGTTGGAAGAGAGGAAGGAAGAAGCCAGGTATTGCATGGTCATTAGTATAACCATCTATTTTTTTTAAGATCCTCTGTGCCTTTTCAAATAAGATTACAAAATTATCCCCTGGGGGGCAGAGACCTGGAGGGCTCCGGCCAACTTGCGGATGACATTGATTTTTCTGTGCCACCCTGTTCATCCAGCTGGCCCTGAGTTGCCCCAATGTAAGGAAGGGGGGAAATCAGAAACTGTCAGGACATCCAGAGTCTCCTGGGTGGAAGGCCGTGACATGGGCACTAGCCCTTCCTCCTTCCTCAGGATGTCCATAGGCCCTGGAGACACTCCATGGGACGCCAGGGTGGCTGGGCTGAGCTCCAGAAGCTCTGACATCATTTGGCTCTGCCAGTCCTGGGGGCCGATGTTTCTGCCCCCTGGTCTGTAATCTCTGAGATCGGGCCAAGCTCTAGAGGCACTCCGCTACAGCATTCTGTGAGCGAGCCACGCTCTGGAGCCCTTCAGCATTTGAGACTGGGCTAAGTTGTCGTGGCCCACAGCCATGGCCTACTGTATCTCCAGAATCCCAGCGAGAGCCCCATCCATGGCCAGCTGTGTCTCCAACATGCCCCCGACACCCGTGGCCATGGCCCGCTGTGTCTCCAGGATGGCCTGGACCCTGTCACCCATGAGGCCAAATCCCTGTGCCAGACTTTCCACTGCGGACGCCACCCTTGCAGTGTTGGCCTGGTTACTACGCTGTGCTACCACCTGCAACAGCACTCTGACTCCGTTAAACAGCCTTGCAATCACAGCATGGTTGCTGACAGCCCATCCACAACTCACCAGGTTTGCTGATGCATCTCCACCAGCTTCGGGATGAATGAACCCTGAGGCCCAGCATTCGGCTTGGGGCCAGCTGAATCCTCGCCTCCGGCAGACTTCTGTGTGCCCGAGCCCTTGGATGTGCCCGCTTCCATCCAATGTGCAACAGTGGCTGTGATGTGTTCACCAGTAAGTAACCCAGAACCCACAGCACTAACATGACCCACCATCGTGATAGTCTCTGTTTTGGTAGGTTGTGTGGTTGATGCCTGTGCCGAATCACTGGCGCTGTTCTCGGGGCTCCCTTCGAGGTGTCAACCGAGGTATCCAGGGGAGTTGGTTCAGGAGCAGCAGGGGGGGCTGCGATACCAGAAGGGCCTGGTAAATTAGGGTCCAGCACTGTAAGAAAGAACACACATTAGGGGAAGGGAGGGAAAGCAGCCTGCGCAGCATGGCACTTACTTCAATGAAGACTTAGAAATAGGATTCAGCTGATGCTCACTTGCATGCCAGTCATCGACCTGGCTGTCGGTTATCCTTCTAGGCACATGCCCCCCCCCCCCGCCAGCCCCAGGGCACGCTGTTCACAGACCGTCAACAGCCACAATTCTGGAACACCCCTACCAATCCTTTCCCTCTCATGGCAGTTGTGAGCATTTTTCTCCTGTGGGGACATAAGGGGGACTGAAAGCATGATGTATGGAAGGACATGGAGTGCAATGTTTGTTAGGGTTGGGGAGCTCGAGTTGGCCGTTTTGGGGAAATGAGTCCTCACCTGGGAGTGCTGATTGTGGTGGTGGGGGGCAGTGCCACAGCAGTTGGAGGCAGTACTGAGGGGCGAGGCGGTTGGTGGCTGCCATTGAGGTGGCTGGGGATGGTTTGACATTGTAAGCGCAGCCACATGTACAGGTTTCAGAATGGGATGCACTCTAACCCTTGCCTCCCGAAGAAGGTCGTTCATCTTCTTCTGCTATTGGCTCCAGACCGAGGTGTCAGTGTCCTGGCATTCACAACTGTAATCACTGCCTCCCGCAATGTGCTTGCTCTGCGACCCCTTGGGCGATGGTCCCTCTCCTCCAGTGCGGGCCTGCTCACACTCTGAAAATCTGGGACCACTTTTCTTGGAGGCCATCTTCCTGCATGACTACTCGTGTCCATAATTGCAGCTTCTATACAGCTCTGGCTTGTTAAGGGACTCTAGGTGCAGTCAGTTTGGGCCAGTCACGGGCCCGTTAGTTAAATTTCATTGTGTATAATGTACAGGCACCCTGGTTTCAATAGAGAGTGAACCATCTCCAAAGGTGCTGATTGGGTTAACTCAACAAGGTACTGTCCAGGGGGTGCCATGGTCAAAGCTCTCACTCAATGAGGGGGAATGCTCGCAGGCAGGAGGTGTGCATGGCAGCAGTGAGGCCAGTGCTGTGTGTGTGAAGGTTGCCAGCGGAGAGGGGGATGGGGAGGTTAGCAATGTCCGGGTCAGTGGGGGATGGGGAGGCCAGCCCACCCAAATCAGTGGGCGATGGGGAGGCCACTGATGTCTAGGTCAATGGGAGATGGGGAGGCCATCGATGTCGGGGTCTTTGGGGATGGAGAGGCCAATGATGTCCGGGTCAGTGGGGGATGGAGAGGCCAGGGGGCCAGCAATGTCTGGGGGATGGGGGGGCCAGCAATGTCCAGGTCAGTGGGGGATGGGGAGACCAGCGATGTCCGGGTCATCGGGGGATGGGGAGACCAGCGATATCCGGGTCAGTCAGGGATGGGGAGGCCGGGAGGCTAGCGATGTTCTTGTTGGGGGGGGAAGAGGGGTGAGAGGCCAGCAATGTCTATAGGGGAATGAGAGGCTAGCGACCAGGCCAGCAATGTCTGTGGGGGATTGAGGCCAGCGATCTCGATGCTGGGAGGACTTGTTTAGTGATCTTCCAGAGATCAGCGCCTGCGCGGTGGCCCACTCAGCATGCTGATTTCAGCCTCTTCAGCAGGACTAGGCCCCGTTCCCTGATTTTTTTTTGCATGATTCACGCTAGTGCCCTCTGCAGTGCACAGAATTTGGGAGATTCATTTTGAAAGTCCCACTGAAAAACCAGCGGGATTTACTCCAGTTTTTAACGCAAATTTGACACTTAGAATTCTTTTGGGAGAATCACCTCCTTTGAGTTTGCTGCAGCCCTGACCAATGGAGTTTTATTTTCTACTTTATTACTTTGACGGTACAATAGTGGAACACTCTAGTCACGCATTTTGACTGGTATAGAAACCCTACAGTGCAGAAGGAGGCCATTCGGCCCATCGAGTCTGCACCGACCACAATCCCACCCAGGCCCTACCCCCACATATTTTTACCCGCTAATCCCTCTAACCTACGCATCCCAGGACTCTAAGGGACAATTTTTAACCTGGCCAATCAACCTAACCCGCACATTTTTGGACTGTGGGAGGAAACCGGAGCACCCGGAGGAAACCCACGCAGACACGAGGAGAATGTGCAAACTCCACACAGACAGTGACCCGAGCCGGGAATCGAACCCGGGACCCTGGAGCTGTGAAGCAGCAGTGCTAACCACTGTGCTACCGTGCCGTCCGTATCATTCAGAAAGGCTCACCCAAAGTCTTTCTGAAAGGATGCATCCAGCCCACCTGTCAGGTCATCAGTAGATACTTATTACCTCTGTAACAAGTGTGACGACATTTCAAAAGTAATTCATTGGCTGTAAAGTACTTTGAAGATCCAGTGTTCGTGAAATACAATATACCATATACTTTCTACCGTAAATAAATGCAAGTCTTTTGTTCTTTCAATATATTGAGCTCCATACAAATAATGTGCAGCAAAATGAATCATTCCAGGAATTTCTGATTTGTCATTGAACTTCCATGATTCTGCCTTGGCTCAGTGGCAGACTGATACTTCAGTGTAGTTGTCAGGATTGCTGCATTATTGAAACTGGCATCTCTTGGATGAGACACAAAACTAAAGTCCTGTTGGGTAGTCTTAAAAAATCCATGGCACTATTCTAACAAGAGCAATGGGTTTTCCCTGGTGTCCTGGCCAATATTTACTCTGACATTAACACCACAAAAACAACCAGATGATCTTCTCATTGAGCTCACTGCTGTTACACAGGCCTCTGCATTGCACAAATTGACTGCTGCATTTCCCTGCATGACAAGAGGGACCAAACTTCACAAGTACTCAGTTGGCTATGAAACGCTTCTGTGATGTCCCATGGTTGTTGAAGGTACGATATAAATGCAGGTCCTTCATTTTTTTTCCCTTGCATTTCCCACAGACTCAAAGCTGAAGAAGAGAGACGAAAGAAGGAAGATGAAAAATCGCGCAGAGAATTCATTAAACAGGAATACCTAAGAAAAAAACAGCTGAAACTAATGAAAGACATGGATAGTGTGATAAAGCCTCGTCCCACCAGTCTGAAACTCAAAAAGGCTCGTCCTAAATCTTTCCGAGAGGAGAGGTCAAACCCACCTGTCAGGTCATCAGCAGGTAATCAAAAATGTTTTGTTTTGAAGAGGCTATGCTAATCGTTTCATAGAATCATAGAATCCTAGAGTGCAAAAGGAGGCCATTTGGTCCATTGAGTCTGCACCAACCACAATCCCACCCAGGCCCTATCCCCGTAACCCCACGTAATTTACCCTGCTAATTCCCCTGACAACTAAGGGGCAATTTTCCATGGCCAATCTACCTAACCCGCATATCTTTGAACTTTTGGTGAATAATTTTCAAAGTGTTTTACATCAAATGCAATTTATGGTTACTTAACTTTCTATTACTGCTTGTAACCTACCAATTTGGGAAAGCAATAGAGATACAAACAAAAAACTGCAAATGCTGGAGGGTTTCAGTATGCTGGAAACACACAGACTGCCAATCAGTATCTGAAAGAGAGAAGGCTGCTCTAGCGAAGGATTCCTTGCCAAAATGTTTACCTATCTTTCTCTCTCCACAGATGCTGACTGATCTGGCACAAAAACAACAAACAATGTTTGAAAGAAGTGAACCATAAGACTTAACTGCTCTGAATAACTTCTTATTTTTCTCTGTTTTGCAGCTTCCTGTTTATCTTTGGCATCACTGAACACAGCTGATGTTGACAGTGTACATTCAGGAAGAAAAACTCCCAGGTAATAATAATATGATATTGAAATACTTTGTTGTTCACTGCTATTCCACGTGATGCACAGGGAACAGCTTTGAATAATACTTGGAAATTTAGATTGCTAGCTATGAGCAAGCTTTTAGTAACTTGTAGGTCTCCTTGTGTGTTTTAGCATGAAGCTTTGTTTGGTAACGCTTGGTAACGTTTGGTAAAGTGCTTTGGGGTATTCTACTATGTTAAAGGAACTTTTTAAAAGATTTATTTTAGATTTTAATGGCATCAAGTGGTATGGGGAGAAAGTGGGAATATGGCATTTTGATTAAGGATCAACCATGATCATATTGAATGGCGGAGCAGGCTTGAAGGGCTGAATGGTCTATTCCTGCCCCTATTTTCTGTGGTGCGATATATGTATAAACTCCTCTTCAGCAAAGAGATTATTTCTGAACTTTTTTTAAAATTACAATGCTGTATTGAAATGTTGATTTTAATCCCTGAGGAGAAGACATGCTGTGGTATAGTTAGGATGTATAGATAATGAATATGATCTCACTTCAAAGTATTATTTGATTTGTGAACAGTTATTAGGCATCTTAACAATTGAGGATGGATTGAGGCTGAGTACATTTCTAAGAGTTAAATATCCTCTCTCATCATAATTCGTTTTGTAAGTAAGTTGCTTCACCTGTATGTTAGCTCAGGGTTTCCCAATTCTTTCGGGCTGCGGGACCCCTCGTGTCTTCCCAAGAGCATCGGTCCATGGACCCCAGTTTGGGAACCCTTGTGTTAGGTATAGAAAATCAGACAGTGATCTGATTCAAACATTCCTTCAATACAATCTATTGGTAGCACACATGTAATGTTATGTTATTGTCTTTGAGAAGGAAAAATAACTCGTGTTGAATTCATTTTGGGTTAGATTCCTGAATTCTGTATTATTTTAGAAACTGAAGAATAAATTTAAAATTCTTAAGGCACAGCTTAGAAAGTTAATAAACATAAGCCATTATTGTTCAACTTATTGAACATTGTACAATGTACAAGGGGGGGGTGCGGGGGGTTGTAAATTACCATGGATGCCTGCTCACTTGCTCCTTTGCCATCTTGCAAGTGGCTGCAAATGTTGTGCCTACTCAAGGGCCACTTGCCATCTCCACCACTATTTCACAGGTGATGGGTTGAGGGCGATGAAAGGTTGGAAACTTGGAAGGTAACAATGCTCGGGCTTCGAGTGGGAAAGTGGTGTTGGGGGGATCCCTGTTTAGATTGGAGGTCATGATGTGGAGATGTCGGTGTTGGACTAAGGTAAATACAGTAAGAAGCCTCACAACACCAGGTTAAAGTCCAACAGGTTTATTTGGTAGCAAAAGCCACTCGCTTTCGGAGCGCTGCTCCTTCGTCAGGTAAGTGGGAGTTATGTTCACAAACGGGGCATATAAAGACACAAACTCAATTTACAAAATAATAATTTCCACTCACATTGTCTGTACCTTTAAGACTTGATTACCTGTAAAGACTCGCATTCCAACCATTATTTTGTAAATTGAGAGTTTGTGTCTTTATCTGCCCTGTTTGTGAACAGAACTTCCTGACGAAGGAGCAATGCTCTGAAAGCTTGTGGCTTTTGCTACCAAATAAACCTGTTGGACTTTAATGTGGTGTTGTGAGACTTCTTACTAGATTGGAGGCCCCCCCCTCCTCCCCCGAGCTACACACACACACACACACACACACACACACACTTCCCATTCCTCCCTGCCCTGTCCACATCAGCCCCAAAAACCCCTTAGCCCTTTGACTGGGCCTGTCAGCCTGGCCCGGTGATATCTCCTATTTACCTGACATCCAGCTCCAGGGTCAGCTGGTTGTGGATTCAAGTTTTACGCCAGAGACTTGAGCACCAAAGTTTAGGCTGTCACTCCATTGCGGTGCAGAGGGAGTGTCTCACTGCCTGAAATGCTGTACTTCGAATGGGACATTAAACTAAATATCCGTCGACACTTTCATGTGGATTTAAATAATTCCGCGAGATTATTTTGGAGAGCAGCAAAGGAGCTATGCCAGGTATCTGGACCAATATTTATCATTTATCAGCATCAGTAAAACTAAATATCTGTTCATTCTCATATTACTGTTTCTCGGCACCTGTTGCGTGCAAATTAGCTGCTGCCATGTTTCCTGCATTATTACAATAGTGACTTCTTCAAAAGTACTTCATTGACTGTAAAAATATTTTGGACATCCTGAAGTTGTGAAAGGCACTATATAAATGCAAATTCTTAACAAGGAATCAAGTGTTCAGAACAAAGGAACTTTCTTTGTGATAATTTGTCTGTTGATTACAAATTGTAATTGGCATACTGGTTCATTATGTAAAACTTTTGAATTCATGGAAAAATTTTCATTTCACATTTTAAAAAAAATTTAATGTACAGGACGGAATCAGTTGATGGGTTCATGTCACCGAGTTGTTCTGCCAATCGCAATGGTGAAAAAGACTGGGAGAATGACTCAACAACTTCCTCCGTGGCTTCTGCAACAGAGTACACAGGTGATGTTCTCTAATATTCTTAAATATTACTTTAAAATTGGTGCCCTTCTATTTGCATTCTGCCCCTCTGAGCCCACGTAAACAGATTGCTAGATTGAATCCTTCATAGGCTTCATATACAGCACAGAAACAAGCCTTTCACTCAACTGTTGTTTATATTGCACACAAGTCTTCTCTCATTCCGTCTACCTTAACCTTTCAGATTACTATTATATTTCCTTTTCTCTCATGTACTCGTCGAGTTTTATTTTGAAAGCATCGAATCTATTTGCCTCAGTCATTTCCTGTGGTAGTGAGGGCCACATTCTAACCACTCTTGGTGTGAATAAATTTCTCTTTATTTCCCTATTGCTGTGTTGCTATGTCTCCAATGTAGAGTAGACCGCACTGGGAGCCAGTTCTTTGCATTCTACATTTTTAGCTAATTTGCTATCCTTTCAGCTTTTTCTCCCCTGATTCCACTGCTTGTTGTGAGCTCTCTTATTGTAGCACCTTATCAAAATGTACGTCAGCCTATTTTTGAAAAGCATTTATGTAGTGTAGTGTATCTTTAAATCTAGGCTCATACCAGGTTCAGGAATGTGATGCCAATCCAACAGTTCTATAGTTTCAACATCTGTAGAGAAATTGCAGACCCACTTTCCAGGCATGCCTTACATCAAGTTGCAAGGACAGGCTTGATAATTTATCGCTCAGTGCCTCCATATGTCAGTCAGTTTGTGCCACATCGTGATGGCATTTTCATCAAGCTGTCACATTTGACCAGCTCAACAATTGTTGCAGAATGGAGCTGTGACTGATTGTGAGACCCACAAAAAATTGATTTCTGCTAGTTTTATATAAGTTAACTCACTTCTACCTGCAAGTTGACAGCCTTCCAGTGAGTGCCTAAAACTCCTGGTGGGAATTTTTTTGCCTTTGCATTCCTGGAGTTGGAAAGAATTTGGGCCTGATTCTTAACCGGGTCATCATAAAGTCAGGAGTGAGATGTTTGCAGGTGATTGCAAAATGTTCAGCACCATTCGTAACTCCTCAGGTCTGTATCCATATGCAGCAAGACCAGAATAATATTCAGGCTTGAGCTAATAAGAGGCAAAAAACATTCATGCCACACAAATGCCAGGCAATTACCTTCTCCAACAAGAGAGAATCTAATCATCTGTTCCTGACATTCAAAGGCATTACCCGGCTGAATCGTCCACTATCAATATCCTAGCCATATGAATACTGTGGCTACGATAAAGAGCTGGACTGAGGCTGGGAATTCTGCAAAGAGTAATTTACCTCCTGACTCCCAAAGCCTGTCCACCGTATTCAAGGCACAAGTTAGGAGTGTGATGGAATACTCACCCTTTGCCTGAATGAGTGCAGCTCCAACAATACTTGAGAAACTCAACACCATCCGGGACAAAGCAGCCCACTTGATTGGCACTCCATTCGTCACCTTCAACGTTCACTCTCTCCACCACCGATGCACAGTGGCAGCAGTATTTACCATCTACAAGATGCACTGCAGCAACACACCAAGACTCCTTCGACAGCACCTTCCAAACGCATGATCTCTACCACCCAGAAGGACATGGGCAACAAATATATGGAAACACCACCATGTAAGTTTTAGTCTGAACCACACACCATTCTGTCTTGGAAATATATCGCCATTCCTTCATTGTGACTGCGTCAAGATCCTGGAACTCCATTCCTAACAGAATTGTGGGTGTACCTACATCAAATGGATTATAGTGGTTCAAAAAGACACTTGTCACCATTTTCTCAAGGACATTTTGGGGTGGGTAATATATGCTGGCCAAGTGATGCCCGCACTACACAACAAATAAAAAAATAATATGGGCTGGAACCAGATTAGGCCAAAATCCTGCCCCATTTATATCAGACATTTAAATTCCATTTCAGTGAGCTTTGGGTGGATATTTTTCACATCAAGGGAGGATATTAAGGGGAGTCAAAAAATTCCCAAATAAATTCTTCCCTGTTATGCCCTTGCAGGACCATTCTGGAATTTAGTTAAGAGTTTTTACAAGTCCATTTTTGACACCTCAAACATTCACAAGAATAAGGTAATTCTAAAGGAAATTAATTAACTTTCCCAGATAGAAGTGGCTCCAATGGAAGCTGAAGAATGGGATTTGTAAAAGGATCATGGGCTGTTGAGTGGGGGAAGAATTTTACTCTGCTGAACTTAACCTGATCTTTGTCCTTGTATTGGACAATTTTAATTAAACCTGATGCTAGAACTTCCAGAACTGACAGATATTTATAAAGGAACATTCAGATATTTATAACAATCATATTTCTGTTGCCCTTTATACAATATAATTTTGTATATGTAATTCATATGGGGTTATTGGATAACTAATTTGAGGAGCTAAATATAGTTTGGGCATATTTCATGTTAACCTCATACAGTAAAACGTTCATTAATTGTTACAAAAATAGGCCGTTAGTAACAACATATGGTATTTGTGGTTCTTTTGAAGTAGGTATTTCTCATTCATTCATATGTTTACAGGGCCAAAGTTATACAAGGAACCCAGTGCAAAATCAAACAAGCATATAATTCAGAATGCAATCTCTCATTGCTGTTTGGCTGGAAAAGTCAATGAGAATCAGAAGAATAAAATACTTGCGGTAAGATCTGGATTCTTAATATCATCTGTAGTGTTGCCAAAACCAATCTTTGTTTTAAAAAAACCAAAAGGACAGTAGCTATTTGTCACATAATTTAATGCAGCAAAGTCCAAAACTGAGCTGTCTACCCTCAACAGTCATGGGAAGCTTTTCATTTAATTTAAAACCTTCATTTTTATAGTGGTTGCTGTAGGATTATGTATACGATGAGTGGAGCATATTATATGCTCATCATTGCCCCTAAACTTTTTTGTGGAGCACGCGGGCAATTTCTTGAAGTGCACAGTCCCTTTCAACTTGTGATGGCCTTCATAGGGATGATACTGGACAGTTTCACAGCTCAGAGGAAACCTTATATGTATTGGTAGAATTTTTTTCTGGCAAAGGCAAACATTTTTTTGCTATATCAGATCTTTATACATGCAGCCTCATAATTAAAATTATATAAACCTCCCCTACATGTTTTATAATGTTGCTGGATGGTTTTGTTTTGGTTAAGAGAAAACAGCTGCTAAGATGTGCAGGTTAGGTTGATTGGTCATGCTAAATTGTCCCCTAGTGTCAGGAGGATTAGCAGGGCAAATACGTGGGGTTACAGGGATCGGGTCTGGGTGGGATTGTGTCGGTGCAGGCTTGATGGGCCGAATGGCCTCATTCTGCACTGTAGGGATTCTGTGATAACTTCGAATTAACAAGCAAAGACTGCATTCATTTATTTTAATATTGTTTATTACAATTGTCTACATTTTTGTACAGTGCATAGAATATTAAGGCATGGCAGGTACATGCACCTGGTGTGACCAAACACCTAAATGAAGAGTTTATTCTTCATGAGTGAGCCTGGATGGTATTCTCGGGCTATACCTACATGAGGCACCACAGCTGTGTCCTGTTGTAGCACTGCTGTTACCACACTGGCTGAGAGCAACCAGCTCATCCTAGTACAAAGACCATACCTACCTGTGTGGATTGTTGGTTTTTGTACTTGTTAGTTCAGTTAAATGTTTCTATAGTAAGTTAAAATATGCTTTCATTAGGTTAAAGATGACCTAATTATCACAGCTATGTTTTGTACATTTTTAGGAAATGGAAAATTCGGAAGCCAATAACTTTTTGATCCTTTTCCGGGATGCTGGTTGCCAATTCCGTTCACTCTATACCTACAGTCCAGAAACCGAAGAAATTGTTAAGTTGGCAGGAATCGGGCCTAAAAACATTGGAAAGAAAATGATTGAGGGACTCTACAAGTACAACTCTGACCGCAAACAGTTTAGTCGCATTCCTGCCAAATCGTTGTCTGCCTGTGTGGACGCAGTTATCATCCATGGATATCTGTGGCAATATAAAAGACCCAACACACCCAAAAAGCTCACCCCAACAAGGTCATAGTAAGGAGAGCCATCATGAAAATATTTAATGGCATTAAACAATTGCACTTCATCGTAACTTCCATGAGGAGAAGGGGTTTTCTAGTTGCCAAGAGCAACTCTTATGTTTGTAGATTTGATAAAGATCTAGTATGTACAATAATTGAAAACTGGACACCAAACTCTGCTTTCATTATGCACAACTGGAATGTATGTATTACGAGGCATTGAAGGACGTCACTATTGCAATTAGAGGTAAAACGTTTAATTGTGAAGTGATTTTACCTTGATCATGCTTGTAGTTTTCTACTTGTTAATTAATGTGACATCAATACCATAACTTATTGTTTGGTACACTGGAGGATTTGAATGTTACATATTTAAACTAGCAAGTAATATTTTTGCCTTAGTCACATTTTTCATGTTTTTACAACTGCCATAAGATTCTGTTTATGCTATATTTTAAAGGGTAGGTGTTTTATATGCATTCAGCATTCTACAGTATTAGCCATATCTGCATAAAGGGGCTGATGATGGCTGATTAATCCAAAAGGGTGCCATGTTACGGTGATTTTCTCTAATCAAGGCTACTTTACTGGTACATTATTTTCCAGAATATCTGCTAGAAACAGGTTTTGCACCAGTATTGGCAATTAACCCAAAAAAGTTTAGTTGTTCAGTGTTCAGAGAGAGTACAGCATCATTGGCGTAGTTAAGATGTTTTTAAACCATCATGGTGAAAAAACCTTAATCTGTGCTGGCAATCCTAGTATTACTGCTGACTACACTACTGATGTGTGCAACACAAGTCTCATTAGAGAATGATGTTGCCTGTGATTTCTGCTGTTTTACTTGATGCCGTCTTAATAGGTACAGTGTACCTTGAACATCAAGAAAGGATAGTGATAGTAATAATGTTGTGAGTGATGAATGAACGTAGAGGCCAAATTCTGATACCAGGTCAGTCGTACCGAAGCGAGACAACGGAAGCATTGGATGTTGAATAAAGAAAATTATGGAAATTGGAAAGGAACAAGATTTTTAAAATCATTTTAATTCTATGTTTAGACTAGTGATCCATTGTGTGTGTCTGTTTTAAACAGCATGAAATTTAAGCAGCTAGAGAAGCATAATTCACATTCCATCTTTTTGCTGAGTCATTCCATTGGTGAATAAAGTGCAAGTTTATCTTTAAGATGCAATGCTCCTGCTTATTTAAATGTGTTGGAAAAATAAAACTGTATTCAGGCAAATGTAAGTAATAGCTTTGGTGTTCCAACTGAATTAGAGGCCACAAATTGTGGCAACTGGGTGTACAGCATTCTGAACCGTTATCTCACATTACTGACTAGCTTTTATTTACAAAAGCTGCTCAAACATTTCTCAGAGCATCATTTGAATAATTAACATTAGGGTGTTTTTTTTCTTGTTTCTACTGCACAATATACTTGCCCATTATTCCTGAAAATTGTAAACGCTAATTGATTTGATAAAATAATGCACCAGGTATCGTTCCCTCCCATTCTACACCCTTCCAACCCCAAAGAAAAATCACATTGAAAAACATTGCATCTGTGTCGCGAAAGTTCCATCAAATAATTTTTATTTTATCGTCCACAGTCCTTGCTTACGGAACATGAGAATTTTTGTTTAATAGAATTTTTAAGCAGGCTGTCTAGATGTTTCTAAGATTTAACCTGTTATATACTCTGGGTTTTAAGAACTTTTTTTTCATGTTTTCATACTTCAGGATATGACGCAGTATTATTAAGGTGCTTGAGATTTTAAATTTATTTTGTCATTATCAGCAAATCTAAGTTCAGAATTCAAGTCATCGAGCCATTCTTGAACTGACATAACTGTAGCTAGTTGCGTTCTCCTCTCTTTTCTCTTCTTTCTATATCCCCCCTCCCTATTTTATTTCTCTTCAACCCATTAGAATCATCATAGAAACCCTGCAGTGCAGAAAGAGGCCATCTGACCCATCGAGTCTGCACCTACCACAATCCCACCCAGGCCCTACCCCCATATCCCTACACATTTACCCACTAATCCCTCTAACCTACGCATCTCAGGACACTAAGGGGCAATTTTAGCATGGCCAATCAACCTAACCCGCACATCTTTGGACTGTGGGAGGAAATCAGAGCACCCAGAGGAAACCCACGCAGACATGAGGAGAATGTGCAAACTCCACACAGACAGTGACCCAAGCCGGGAATCGAACCCAGGTCCCTAGAGCTGTGGAGCAGCAGTGCTAACCACTGTGCTACCGTGCCGCCCACCTTTTAAATACCTCATGTTGTTCCTTTACATCTGCCACTATTGAGATCTTGTTTTGTTATTTTATTCTAGCACAATGCACGTAATCCCTTTCTCTCATATTATGCTTTTCTTCCTCCCTTCTATCTTAATTGCCGCACTATTTGATCGTGGTGCCTCTTACTCCTTTCCTGTGATGCATGCTATTTCCTCCAACATCCAGTCCCATTGTCTGTCGTGACGCTAGCTGTGACTTCCCTCTTCCCGTATCACTCACCATCCCCCACCCATATTCTCTGTCATTCCTCAGTCAGATGCTCATTTCTCAGTCAGATGCTGTGCTCCCACTCTTCTGTTTTCTTCAATCTCACTCAAAATTACAAGTGATGGCACCATACATGAGTTATCTTTGTCATACTCTCCCTGTGGTGCTTGCTTGCACTGTCATTCTCTGTTGCATGTCATCACTTTGACTTATGTGATGTCTTACACTTTTGCTCTTTTGAGGTCTTGCTGTGCTGCTTGAACAAGCTGTGTTCTGTTCACTCCCGTGCATGAAAACCGTGCAACTATTTCACATGTCCTTCTTGAATACCACTATTATTCTTGTGCTGTATGCTCCCTCATTTTTGTGGGATTACACTGGCACATGCTAATATTACCAGTTATGTTGACTCGTTGCAATGCTCACAATCCATATTATGCAAATTCACACCCCTTGGGCTTTGCAGCAGCCCATTGGATCACCTGAAAACTGCTGCATTTGTTGTGCTCATTGTGACACTTTGTTCATTACATGTGCACAGGCTCCTGTATGCACTCATACAGTTGCTTTCTCTATTTTGATCATTTCTCTATTTTGATCATTCCTGGTTTCTGCCCTTTGGTCACTTTCTGTCTCCTTCTTACTCCCTCATATGTTTTTGTAGAAATCATAGAATAGTTTAGCATCGAAGGAGGCCATTCAACCATTGCATCCATGTCAACCCTCTACAACAACAATTTAGCTAGTTCCACATCCCTGTCCTTTCTCCACAGCCCTCCTTAACATTTTATCTTCAGGTACTTATCCAATTCATTTTTGAAAGCCGCACTTGAAACTGTCTCCACCACCCTCTCAGATTCCAGATCCTGACCATTTGCTGTGTTAAAAGAGAAAGTTTTCTCATATTGCCTTTGGTTCTTTTGCCAGTCATTTGAGATCTGTGTCCTCAGGTTTTCAATCCCTCCATCAAAGGGAATAGTTTTCCTTTATCTACTCTGTCCAGACTCCTCATGATTTAGAACTCTATATTTCTGCTCAACCTTCCCTTCTGTAATGAGAACAACCCATGTTTTGCCAATCTATTCATGTAACTGCAGTTTCTTATCTCTGGATCCCTCATCAATTTCTAATGGGTTCATATCCTTCCTAAAGAATGTGCCCAGTATTGGATACAGTACTCCATTTGAGGCTAAATCTGTGTTTTATAAGGGATCGTTACTGTGGTGGGTCCCACCATGGGCGATGAGGTGGCCCAGCCAAAAATCCATTGACTTTCCACAGGACCAGACAATTTCAGTAGCAGGCGGGGCCAGAAAATCCAGCTCTCAGCCTCTGTTTATAAAGCCTGGGTCCTGTGTGCTTCATTAAAAAGTTTCTCAACCTGTCCTGTCACCTTCACCAATTTGTGCATGTATACCTCCATGTATACCCTGTCCTCCTGCACCCCTATAGTATTGTACTCTTTAGTTTATATTGTCTTTCCACTTCCAACCAAAATCAATCAATTCACATTTCTCTGGATTAAATTTCATCTGCCAACTATATGACCATTTGACCAGCCTGTCTTGTGTCCTCTCAAAGTCTGTCACTAGCTCTCTTACAGTTCATGATGCTTCCAAGTTTTGTGCCATTGGCAAATTTTCAAATTGTGCCCTGTACACCAAAGTCTAGGTCATTAATATATCATGAAAAAAGTGGTCATAGTACTGATTCCTGGGAACAATGCTGTGCACCTTCCTTCAGTCCGAAAAAAACAACTGTTCACTGCTACTTGCTGTTTTCTGCTTCTCAGCCAATTTCATATTTGTGTTGCCACTGTCTTGTATCTGCTACTCTGTCAATTTTTTCCAGTTTTTATCTTTTCTAAAGAGTATCTTGAGCAAATCCATTATTTGTTGCACAGTAATACATTTTTAAAAACTGTTTACCATTAGGTTTACCATACAAAGGATAAATTTAGCGTTAATCAAATCAAGTACTAAAATGGCACTAGCATGATAGAATCTTGACCTGACCAAATGCTGGAGTTCACTATCATCATTAGGTCACTTAGATTGTCCATACAGCTTTATTTTCCATTTTTTAAAATGTCAGAGTGCCAGAAGGTCCAGGGAATTCCAGCAGCATGGAATTCTATATTCTCATTTTGTTTTTCAGAATTAAGTTCCACCTAATATCTTTCAGATATCTCAAGTATCATCACTGAAATTTACAGTTTCAAACTGTACATTTTAATATATCTCAAAGAAATTTTAAGCTTTTCTCTGCTTTGCTTCCCATTATTTTTCTTATTTTGCTTGTATGTTTTAACTTTTATAGTTTCTTGTTCAGTACCGATTCTGCAGTATTTCACTTAAAACCCATATCAGTAAATTGGACATTGTTTCCAAGAGCTGTTTTATTCCACTAACCATTCAAAAGTTTAAAGTAGCCCAAAAGGCCAACTTGCTAGCAGGTTGAGGAATGCTGTGCAATGCTAATGTAAGATACCAAATCAGCCTGTGACAGGTTTAGAAAATATTGAACAATTTGCTTCTAAAGGTAACATATATTACTTGGTAGCCATACCAGCAGCACAAAGAAGGGGGAACACAGAGACTACATTTAAATTCATATTGAGTGAATTACACCAACATTTTGCAATGCTATGATCACAACTGCATTATATTGCAGGCTCAGCAGTGCTTTCGGTGTCTGAACTCATTGTAAAGGCTTCGGGTGGAATTTCATGCCTGCCCCGTGGAGAATTTGGAAGTGGGGAGTGCATTTAACTGAGCAGAAGGGATCACCACCACTTTCCCACAACTGCCCAGTCTTAAGTCTGTGGCAAGATGGCCCTTGGATGGACTTCCCATCCTGCTGTCAATTAATGTCCACTTAGGGGCCTTATCCTATTGCCGCTGATTCACCCAAGGAACTTGCCATGCCAGAAGCCTAAAAAGCGAATCCTAGCCGGTTTGCTTGCAGGTTTCGGGGGGTGTGGGGTGGGGAGAAACCTCATAAGTGTCTGATCAAGAGATCCAACATCGAGGAGGGGAAGGGGCCTAATTGCAAACCCTCCCCCACCACCCTCTCCACCTCCCAACCCTGCCTTCACAGCCTCACATCCTGCGAGTCCATACCCCTACCCACTATCACTCAATGTTGTCTGGGTCCATGGCGATCCTACGTCTCAGGTAGTGTAGAACCAGCAGCAACCACTGCCTCCCACTAGTGCTGTCAAGCAATGAAGAATGGCTGGCCTTTGGTTGACAGTGTTTGGAGCGGGACTTTTCCGCCAGGGTCCTTTATCCAAGGGAGGCCCCCAGTTTCCCAGTAAGGGGCTGACGGGCACTTAATTTGATGGGCCTTCCCTGAAAGAGGCAACACATGGTTTTCACCAGCTTTCCGACCAACAGATGAAACTCCATCCTAGCCATTAAATAGCATTCTTTATTTCTGACTCTTTGTTCTGTCCCACTTTTAATCTGCAGCAAAAGAAACTGGCAGGTTGTATAAAACACGAACAGAATCCCTGCCTTTTGCATTATATAAGATATTATTATCAGCAGTGGAAAAATGTGGAGTTGGGTGGACATATTCCTAAACCATGTGATTTTGAGCTATTGGCCAATACAGCCTGGACGATTTTACTTATTAAACATATGCTGAACAAAACAGCTTCTGACTGACCTGGAGTAGTTTCTTCAGTGTTTCATGCGTTTTAATCTTTAAAAATATATGCATTGATTTCCATGAACTGCCATTTCACAGAAAAAAAGTAAGAGGAATGCGAACAGGACAAGACAAAACTGTTAGCATTTTTGTGATGTCCATAAAATCATTCCGTAAACTTTTTCTGATATATTCCTTTGATATATTTGTCCTTTAAAATAAAAATTGATCATAGCATGAATAAATTTAAATGAAGACTGCAATTTCAGAACTGACCAGAAAACATTTTAGGAAATTTATGTTGGCCCTGCTTTTTCATCATATTTCTTACCATGCCTCTTTACTTCTCAAGGGGTGGGATTGAAGTTGGTGCTTTCAAAAGGAACATGGTCTTCTCTATACCTGTCACTGCCCAAGTTTAGTCAACTAGAAATTTCTGCTGCAAAATGGACACTTAGTTTTGCTCAGGTTCAGACTTTATTTTACTTGTTTACCCATGTTCAAACATATATCTTAATGGGTTCCTGTGTAGTTATGGAAGACAATACACAAATTAGGAATGGACAGAAGGTGCGTCTACAATAGAGAAATTCGTTCTAGCTTCTTTAGTCATTTTAAAAGGTTCCTTTAGAAATTTCCTCCACCATCTAGTTGCTTTTCTTGTAGTTGTCTGTTTTTAAACTGAACTAGTTTAACTGATTTTTTTGTCAATGTGGTTTGGCAGAATGTGAAACTCACATTCTAGCTAACCTCTCTGAGCTTCACCATAAATTTGGGTAGGAATGTTCGATTTGGCAGAGGGTGGCTGGGAGAACGGGTGGGGGAAGGAGGAGATGCAGCTGTTACTGTCTAGTGTGGGAGAAAATAATTATATCAATTCAATTAAGTATTTTCTATCTGTCTATCCCTCCCTTTTCTCCCACATTCAGCCTATTTAATTGTGTGAAAGGGAGCAGAGAGCAAATGTTTCAATTTTTTTTCAGATCCAGCTCAGTCATGCTAGAAACTAGTTTTCTACTTGGTGGATTGGATGTGCACTGATTTTGTGTTCTTTCTAACACGTGCAGCATTTAGAACAGATTGAGTTCTAAAATGAAGATTTTACTTTAATGTAGGAAATGTTTAAAGTGTGGTATCATTAAACGCTAAGAGCACTGCAATGCACTAATCTGAATGTTCGAAAGACATTTGCCGGAATTTTACCGGCACGCCCGCCCTGGTTCCGGGGCAGGCAAGGCTCGCAGAACGGAATTCTCCGTTGGCCCTGGGCAGGATTTTACGAGCCTCGCCCATGCAAGGTCGTCAAATACCAGCAATTATGTACATTGCAGCATCAATGAAAACAAATAGGGCTAAAGTAGAAAATTAAATAACTTTTGATTGTTCAGTATCTTATATGAGACTTTGCAGTTATCTTTTGTACATAGGGTAACATATTCTACTATTTTGCATGATAATAGGAATAGAAAACCAGTTCCTTCGCTAGTTAATGTTCTGAAGATTATGACGGGGCAACTGGCTTTTGTGTAATCAAAAAATGCTGCCTTGTTCTTCGTCCAGCAGTAAGACAAGTGCTTCAGGTGAAAAATATTGACTTATTGCCTCAGATAATGTAATTATCAGCCAAACTTTTAGTCTGAGTGCTGTGAAACAAATTGTAACGTTGCAACTGCATGTGCTGTGTGTCTTATTGTGTTGCCACAGCGATTGCAACCGGGCAGAAGGGGAAACTCCCATTTTCTTACTATCCAGATGGAGTGTGATCTGTGATTAAGTGATTGTGGTGTTTCTTCTTCTCCTCCGTTTGACCGTGGCCCTAATATGCTCTACATGTTTGCCACGAGTTAAAATGTTATACCTGCTAGACAAAGGATGTACTTCAGCATTTTTCAAGCTGATTGTTTAATTTTTGTTTGCTCAAAGCCTCAGGCTTCCGATCCCTCTACAAGGCCTGAAAGTAATGTCAAAACCTTTTTTAAAAAAATATTATTTAAATCTAATTTATGCAATCATATTTCTGTATATTTTGTCAGTTGTATATGAAAAACTTTAGTCATGGACCTCAAAATACTTAGTAACAGAGATTTATGTTTACTTTTAATATTGGGAAATTACAATGGCTGACACTTCATAATATTGTTTGCATGTTACAGAAGATATGATTACATGTAATTAACAAATATAATCTGTACTAATTTGTAATGGTAAAACATGTACATAAAACCAATATTAGAAGCTTGCTTTGTCAGGCACATTTTGCTGATTAGACGATTTACCCCGAATTTACCAAAATACTCCTGCATAGTGACAGTTTTTATAGAATCCTCAGTTCCATTAATGCGATTTGATTAATACCTTCAAGAATTTGAATTTATTTACTGTTTACATTATCTAAATAATATAACTTGATTTATTATTGTCACATGTATTAGTATACAGTGAAAAGTATTGCTTCTTGCACACTATACAGACAAAACATACTTTTCATAGAGAAGGAAAGGAGAGAGTGCAGAATGTAATGTTACAGTCATAGCTAGGGTGTAGAGAAAGATCAACTTAATACGATGCAAGTCCATTCAAAAGTCTGATGGCAGCAAGGAAGAAGCTGTTCTTGAGTTGGTTGGTACGTTTCCTCAGACTTTTGTATCTTTTTCCCAATGGAAAAAGGTGGAGAGTTTATATGGTTGTGCAAAAAAGGCAGGTTGCAACATCTTAAAATAATTTCTGTTCATTTTTTTAAATTTCAATCACTTAGTTCTCTTGCTGCATCTTTTCCTTCTGGGAAAATGAGGAGTTGGTGTGACCCGGGGTTCTGTGAATGGGTGTTGGAAGGCACCCAGGAGCATTTTTAAGACCAGTTGACTAAATGCAACTTGACTGACCTGTGCTGCCTCATTTGGTGCCCTAGTTAGCATCATTAGGTATCTGTGTAGCAATTCTGATTCACTCCATGACAGTGTTAGTTACCTATACCTATATGCCACTATATATATACTGGAACTAAATTTTAATGTGCAGGAGTGCATGGGATTGGGAGGTGGGGGGCAGGGACAGTGTGTCAGGAAGCCAGCTCCAACTCATCAATGTCTGCATCTAACAGCCGCTGGGAGAGGGTGGGTTGCCAATTCCCGTGCATTAATTGGTCAATTATACCAATATTAACATATCTGCAATTGACCTATTATCATGGCTTTTGCAATTCAGCTGGTGTTCCATGAGTTTCTCGTGCTTTCTGGAATTTGCCATTTTAAACAAGCCAAAAACATAGTGCATTTAAGGAGGCTGAAGACATGACAGGGAACTATGCAAATAAGTATGTTTGCTTTCTTACCTACTTGTGTAAAAGGCTTTGTTCACAGTACCTGTGCTGAATTGTTACTTTGACAACTTTGGAAGTTTCTACATCTGGTCTGAAGCTTAGAGTTCTGATCTGTCAGATCAGCATGAATGCTGCATTAATGTATGTTACTTCGGACCTCAAATGGGAACCAAAATGACCAGGAATAGCAGCAGCCTTTTCTTTCACAGATCTGCCCCTCCAAAGAAAAGTGGGGATCAAAACTGCAACAGCAGAAGGATTCTAAAGGCAGACATAAGCTTCCTCGACAAATCTGAAAACTTGCATTACAGAAAGCTTCCATCTGCTGGAACAAGACCTGCTGTCAACTAGACTTGGTGAGTGATCGAAGGCTGTCGATGTCATCACCACCCTCCACATATTTACCTCTAGGGTTCTGCTGAACTCCATGGAATCATATGAAAGGGTAGGACATGTTGCAGCCAATGTACCAGCAGTGGCGCACATTGCTGCCAAGGAAGTCGTCATGATTGAGGTTCACGTGGGTTTCACCAACCCATTATCTGACAACTACATGCAAAAACCACTTTCCCCAATCCCTCAACACAAAGCAATCCTTCAAACAACCAAGCATCCCTTTCACAGCTCCCCATTTCTAGTTATCAATTCATGACAGATTATCAAAATTGAAAAGGCCACTTGCTAGCTAACAACCAAAAGTGGGCAACGTGGAAGTATGGTGGAAATAAATTTTATGTGGTTTAAAATAAACAGGAACTTCCCCATCCAACATTGTCTCGCACTGTTATGTGGTGTTGTAATCCCTTTGATTTCAACACAGAAACAGACTGCTCAGATTCCTGATCAGATGACAGAGTTGATTTTGGCTGATGCCCTCAGGAGTTTGTAGCTGTGTGGGGCCAAGCAAAGATTTCTCCACCTTTGCATGGACAGATGTGGCTATTGAGCAGAAGAGAACATGTCAGAAACTGACTGGGGAGAGCAGGTGACAAGTCAATGGGTTAGAAATGGAAGCGCGTTAAAGTGAGTTTCCACTTACTTTTCCCTTTCAACATCATCCCTGTTGTGGCCCGTCTGCACTTTTCTACTTGCAATAAGTTGAAGAGTACTTTGCTGCAGATTAATGGTATAACCAATGGTATTTAATGTGCAAATTGTTGTGAAGGACCACACTCATTTGATGACCATGTCTGATTCTTCATGCAGGTGGTCACTCTTTCCACAACTGAAGGCATCAGCTGAAAGGCCTTCAATATCATGCCACTCATGCTTGAGATGGACTCTACCAATCTCTCTGCAAGTGCGCAGTGCAGCTGAAATGCCTCCCAATTAATTGCACATTCTTTGCTGCTTCTCCTTTTTCATAATAGGAGCAGGAGGCCTTCAACCCTGCATTGAATGAGATCGTGACTGATCTTTGACCTCTTTTCTACCATCATGGTAATAGTATTTTAATAATTGTGTAAGATCATATAGCACATGCAGCTGACGTCAAGTCAACATGGTGTTGTATACTGTATGTGTCTGATACTTAGTTTTGTCCCTATCTCTGAATACCAAGGATTCTGAAACTCCACTAATGTCCACACCACCTCCTCAGCAGCTGTTAGCCCTTCCCCTTTGCTTTATAGGTGCTTTTCCACTGCAAGGAGCAAAATAGGAGAACAGCATATATTAAATGAATGGAGAGCATTTTTTGAGGGTGACTGAGGGAAGGCATGTTACAAAAGGATAAGGATCAGTGTGGATGGACAGATCGGAATGTGACAAAGTGTACAGACAGAGGGATGGGTACACTTGTAGCAAAGTTAGTGTAAGGAGTGATGTGTTGGAGTAGGCTTGAGATGGCAGATTGAGAGGGTTGAGGTGATACGCAGATCAGAATTCAAGTGGATATGCCACTATACTCATCTTTCCGACTCTGCATAGGTCATTAAACCACTTTCAGCTTTGAATACTCATGTTGCACTGCACTCCTGCTTCTGGCATCATGGGCAACCACCAGCCATACCTTCTTTGTTCCACCAGCAGATATTTTCCTTCCAGCATAGGGAGGTCTATCACCTATGCTCTTGCAGCCCGCAGCAGTGCATCCACTAAAATGCGGACTTTTGACAGTCTGGACTCTCATTTTCCCAATTCTTCTTGTTGCGCTCCCAATTCAAAAATCCATCACATGCCATGTTTGGAGAGTCCCTTTTCATGACTGGAGTTGAAATCAATTTATGTGGGTCAATGTTACACCTGCTCAGGCTAATTGGCCTCGAAACACAAAAATAATATGGCAATGCAGTGAGTGGGTTAAAAAGCTACTGACAAAGGTGTTGCGCTTATTTTGGATTTTCCACTTGCTCCCTGACCCTCCCAGCACATCAGGAACTTAAAATCCAGTGCATTGTTTCCTTTTGTCAAATAATTTATTATATGCAGTGCTCTCATTTTATAATCACCTTTATTTAAAAATACAGGTATCAGAATCAAAATGCTGTAAATGAGGAATTTTGGGAACAATGAGTTCAAAGGGGGCAGTATTACTGCTGCATTTTCCACACATTTGATTTACAGTACACTTGGAGAATGTATGTACCGTGTGTTTAAAAAGCAGAATGGGTCACTATTCCAATTTAATACTATTGTCAGATATCTTTTTTATGAATTGAATCATGGCTGACAGTGGTGGGTGGAAAGTGCAATGTGTCCAAGCCCTGGAGTTACTTGTACCTTTTTCTGTTCAGTTCTAATTGTTACTGGTAAAGCTCACTGGGGATAGCATGGTTTCCTATCCCTTCACAAACACTGGTGCTTTCATCAGGGATATATTTATAGACTTTAGAATATATTTGGCTTTCCAACTAAATTAATGTTGGCAGCCACAACAGTTACCGAAACCTTTTGGTTTCTTTTGGAGTTTCATGTAGGTTGACTGTTTCATAGTTTTGGCTGTTTAAAGCCAGAGTTGATGAATTTTTATCAATAGCCACTGTTGCTAAATGTACAGTGTATTGTGTGTTCAAACCTGATCCACTTTAGTGGAGCTCTGCTTCCATTTATCAGATGCTGTGCTGTCTAATTCTGTCATGCTATCATTTAGTTTGCTAGTTACCAGTACTGTGGAATATTTTTCTTCAAATAAAGTAAATCAAGCATGACATCTTTGAAGATGATTATTTTGTCTTCTTTGGAGAGCAAATGTTATTGGTGTGGAATATCCTTAAGAGTCAGCTTTTGCGAAGCATTCCCTTACTTAGATTTGTTCAACATTAAATTAATATTTTAATAAATTTGCCCTGTTAAATTTCATTTTATTATACTGCTGTCACATGAACCCCTGACCAAAACTCCCAGTCAGAATCCTGAATTCATACTTTCCTCCCATCGATATTCAAAGCCCAAATTGTACTGCTCCTCATGTCAGTATTTTCCATTAGATAATTTAATATAATGTATATTGAACATATATAAAGAAGATTGGTAGGGAATCAAATTAGAATTTTATATTTAAACTGTATAGTAGGAATGTGTTTGTGGAGTATAAAATGTAAGATAGATCAGAGCGGCCAGGGTTTTTCTGTCACATGCAGTGAAGTGATCCAGTGACTGCACTAGCAATGATATCAAAATACTTGTTTCTGTGCCAAATATCCAATATAATCCTTTGTTAGGAGACAAGAGTTTCCAATGTGCCTGTACTGACTGTTTGGTGGGGGCTGTGTAATTAGTCCCATTCCTCTAACCTTTCCCATAGAACCATTGAAATTTACAGCTCAGAAACAGGCCTTTTGGCCCTTCTTGTCTGTGCTGAACCATTTTTTGCCGAGTCCCACTGACCTGCACTTGGACCATATCCCATAGCTATAGCCCAAGACTCAATGTCCATTGACGTAACTAATGTCAGCCTGGGTGTTGGCGGGATTGTTTCCATTTCCCTCAGCATGCCTGTGTTCTAGACAAAGAAACTAGGACAGAGAAAGAGTGGACTTTCATTTACTCGGTGTCTTAATCATGTTCCCAGTTGTCCATAGAACCATAGAAAATTACAGCTCAGAAACAGGCCTTTTGGCCCTTCTTGTCTGTGCCGAACCATTTTTTGCCTAGTCCCACTGACCTGCACTTGGACCATATCCCTCCACACCCCTCTCATCCATGAACCCGTCCAAGTTTTTCTTAAATGTTAAAAGCATTTACCACTTTATCCGGCAGCTCATTCCACACTCCCACTACTCTCTGCGTGAAGAAGCCCCCCCTAATATTCCCGTTAAACTTTTCTCCTTTCACCCTTAACCCATGCCCTCTGGTTTTTTTCTCCCCTAGCCTCCCCTTTCCCATAGCTTTACAAACTGTTTCCACTTCATGCATTTATCCCATTCCCTTTTGAAAGTTCCTCTCAATTCTCATTCCACTGCCCTTTCAAGCAGTGCATTCCAGATCATAATTTTTAAACAAAAAAAGTAACCTTATCTCGCCTCTGGGGTTCTTTTGCCAATTACCGGTGTCCTGTAGTTAACCATCCTTCTGCCACTGTAAACAGTTTCTTCTTATTTACTCTAAACCCATCATGATTTTGAACACATCTGTAATATCTTCCCTTAACCTTCTTTGCTTCTATGGAGAGCAACCTCTAACTTTTTTTGTCTCTGATACCAAAATCTCATATCCCTGGTACCATTATAATAAACCTCCTTACTTGGGCTGGACAAATCTTTCAGATTCTCTAGCAACAGAACTTTAATTAAAGACATGTTCTTTAAAATGCATTTTACTTCGTTCTTTTGAAATGTAAAATGAGAACAGCCCACACTACAATTATAGCAAATCTATCATTTGCTATTTTCAGCAAAGCAATTATATGTTTTTAAAAGTAACATGAATGATATGGAAATTAACATGGTATACTTTCAATAACCAAATGTATAATTTATGCATGACATGATCGATGAGTAAACAAAGTCACTGCTGAATTTTTGAGAAGGGAATAAGAATTGCACTATGCTAAAGCGAAAGCAAATTGATTATGTTTGGAGGTCTGATATTGAAGACTAATAAGGACCACGAGGTTAGAAGGAATAAATTAACAGAACAGTTTATTACACATCTTTCTCCTGACACAGTCAGCAGCAGACTGCCCAGGCAAGCTCCACCCAAGATGAGGCTTGAGTCCCGGGTCACTTGACTCATTCTAAAGGAGCATGCCCCAACCATACATAAGAATGCCATACTCTCATTCTAAGCACACCAAAACATTTTAAAGTAAAGGTAATGCCACATCAGTGAAAGATACCTATCTTTTGAAAGCAGCCACCATGCACCTATGTAAATATAATTTATTTAATGGAAATGTACTGTTTCTGTGATCGGTAGAGTCTATTTCACCTTAAATTTCTTTCTTGTACAGAAACAATATTTATGTCTGTGATACAGTCATCATGAATGAATCCTGTTGAAACATCTGAAGGCTCAGTTTTACCATTTCTGTTATATCTGATCTCTAAATGATCTCCAAATACTTTCCAATGCATTAACATTGCAATTGAATGTCAATTCATGCCCGATTGATTCAATATCTGGACTTTTTTGACAGCATTGTGCATTTATACAAAAACTATTAATCTGCATTTAAGAAACACCATAGCTTTATAAATTATGACAGCTTGCTCTTATGTGGTGGAAAAGATTATCAATTAAAAGCATCATATTTTTCATGAGGCAGGAAAGGGGTGGAGGTAACACAAGATCTTGAGAATGATTCCGATGTCGTTCAGTACATTTTCTTTTTTCAGAGTACCGATCCTCAGCCTGAAATACCCTTCTTGCCAAAATGTTCTAGTTATTGATCCTTTAAAGAAATGCTTCCTGACCTCCTGTCATGAATCTGTGCCATCTTGTCCTATCTTAGCATATCTTAAAATAATATTTCAGATTTACTTTTACTATACCACTAAGTATTTATCATGTATTTCTTTTTGAGGCTGAAGAGTCTTGGCTTATCAAGTATTTTTCTGACTCAATGCCTCTCCTTTGTTCATTGGCTCTCTGAAAATGTTGTGATCTTTTGTTGCTCAAGTATACTTAAGTATAGTTCATCCATTCACAGGATTTATTGGTTTTTGAGCTTCTATAGTCTTCCTCAAATAAAGTTTCAGAATGCAGAATTGGGGCTATGTATCCAAATATAATCATGTTTTACAGGTCCTCCTGAGCATTTGTTTGTTCTCGTCAGAAAGGAAATACATGACTTGTGCCTCTGGCAATAAATGCATCTACGGACCTTTAAGGATTCCAGTGTACGGTGTAATTTTCCTTTTCATAGCACTGTATCCTCTATTGATGCAAAGTTTCAATAGGACTCATCCTTTGCCTTGTTTAGCAAACCTTTTTGGGTTCCAAAAATACTTCTGGCCTGCTAAGCACGAGGCTGTAGATATTTGGAGACTCTGGAAAATCCTAATCAGATAAAGCCTTGCTGATAACTGTTAAAATTATGGGCATTTTGCCTCTGATGCCTGTTTTGTATGTAACTTGTGTACAACACTATACATAACACTACAATGCTGATTCTGAGGGAAAAGTAGATCTCAGACTATCTGCACTAACATGGGAATATTTTGATGTGATACATGTTTAAACTACTCATTAGCTGTATGTGTAACTGATCAAACAATGTGAACTACTGGTAAATGTGTTATTTAAACATATTGAAATTTGAATTAAATTAACCTTTTGCCAATATTATCATGTATTGCCTACTTCTAAGTGTAAACTGCAACCGCCATAATGTTTTTTGCTGGTAGATTCAGAAATAACACAAGAACACCTCATAGTCTGAAACACAAATAAGAAAAACACAATAATTCAACTTTGTTGAAATGTATAAGAAGCTGCCATAAAAGTGGTCTACCAATACTTGAATTGTACTGAATTCCTTTTAATTTCAGGGTTAGCACTGAACTCATATGTGATACTTGCTTCCACATTTTATCTCAATAAGTCCTTGAAAATATTGGCAATTGTCATACACATGCTGCAGTTAACTTGATACAGCACCACATCACACTGTTTTGTGCTTCTGTTGACCACCACACTACGCAGTGTTAACAAGGTAACTTCCTGAGTGAATACAAAAAGGGAAACATTTGGTAGCTATTTTCTTGTCAATATTTTAAAACTGCACAAAACAACACAATGAAACAGCATTCTGGATTTTCACAAGTTTTTATTTTATGTTAAAAATATGTGAACGCAGCGAGAACTCAGAATTTTGGAATGGTATAGCACAGGAGAAGTCTATTTGGCACATTGTCACCATGTTTTTTGAAGATCAATCCAGTGAGTCTGACTCCTGTGCCCGTTCCCCACATCCTTACAATTTTTCTCCTTCAAGTATTTATCTTTCAAAGGCCTGTAATTGAATCTACCCGATCAGGCAATGATTTCCAACTCCTAACCCATCATTGCGTAAGTTTGTCATGTCACCTCTGTTTTTTTCCCCCAATCAGTTTAATCATAGAAATCCTACAGTACAGAAAGAGGCCATTCGGCCCATCGAGTCTGCACCGACCACAATCCCACCCAGGCCCTACCCCCATATCCCTACATATTTTACCCACTAATCCCTCTAATCTACGTATCCCAGGACACTAAGGGCAATTTTAGCATGGCCAATCAACCTAACCCGCACATCTTTGGACTCCAGTTTAAACCTGTGTCTTATAGTTATGGATCCTTCAGCCATTGGAAAGTTTATTTACTAAAGTAATATCTTCATGATTTTAAATATGCCTATCAAATCTTCTCTTAACCTTCTGTGTTCTAAGAAAAACAACCTGAGTATCTATAGTCTATCCACATATTTGCAAATCCTCATCAATGGAATTATTCTAGCAAATCTTTTCCATACTCTCTCCAAAGCCTTCATATCATTCCTGAAATGTGGGGTCTACATTTGGACACAATACTCCAGCTGGAATCAAACTAATGTTTTAAATAGGTTCAGTAAAACTTACTCACTTTTGTACCTTCTACCTCTATTCATAAAACCCATATGCTTTATTAACTGCTTTATGAACCTGCCCTCTTCAAAGATTTGTGCACATAACTCTCTTGTAACCCCTTCAAAATTGTATCATATAGCAGATATTGTCTCTCTTCAGTCTCTGTACAAAAATGTAACACCCCATAATTTTTTGCATTGAATTTCATCTGCCATGTGTCCACCTATTCCACTAGCCTGATGTCCTTTTTCTTATTCATTCATGGGATGTAGATGTAGCTGCAAGTCAGCATTTGTTGCCCATCCATAATTGCCTTAAGGTGGTGGTGGTGAATCTTCTCAAACTGCTGCAGTCCATTTGCTGCAGGCACACTTGCAATGCTGTTGGGGAGTTCCAGGATTTTGATCCAACGACAGTGAAGGAATAGCGATATTGTTCCAAGTCAGAATGGTATGTGGCTTGGAGGTGAACTTAAAGGTCATGGTGTTCCTTGTGTTTGCTGCCTTTATCCTTCCAAGTGGTAGAGGACTGGGTTTGGAAGGTGCTGTCAAAGGAGGCTTGAGTTGTTTCAGTGCATCTGGTAGATGGCACATACACACTGCTGCCACCTGGGTGGATGGGTGCCAATCAAGTGGGCTGCTCCATCATATGAACAGAAAAACATACAAATTAGGAGCAGCAGTAAGTCACTTGGCCCTGCAAACCTGCTCGGTTATGCTATAAAGTCATGGCTGATCAAATTTTAACCTCAACTTAACATTGCTGCCTCCTGCCGAAAACCTTTCATCCCCTTGCTTATCAAGAATCTATCTAGTTCTGCCTTAAAGATATTCAAAGACTCTGCCTCAAAGATATTCAAAGACTCTGCCTCAATCACTTTTTGAAGAAGAGAATTCCAAAGTCTCTCAGCCCTCATGGAATTTTTTTTCCCTCACCTCTATCTTACATGTGTGACCCATATTTTTAAACAGTGGCCCTTAATTCTAGATTCTCCCAAAAGAGGAAACATCCTTTCCACATCCACCTGTTGAAGTGGAAACTTCCCTGCTTCTTGACTGTGATAGAAAGACTCAACAAAATTCATTTCGACTAAATAACTAGCCTTTATTTACGAAAGACTGCATGCAGTATTTGGCTGAAACTTGAGTTCAGAGAGCAGTTGGTACAACTTGCTAATTCCTCCTCAAGTTCACGCTTACAGAAAGAAACAGTTCAGTATTTATACATAATCATTATCAGTTTGCGTGACCAGAGCTTATTCAGGAAATCGATCAGTAATAGAATCATAAGCAATGTCATTAATCATGGCCCAACCTGCTGACCTCCTAGAACTCTTTGTCTCATCATTCATACCATTATCTTGCCCTTTGATGTAACAGAAGGTCAGTGTCTCCGTCATCCCTGACCTTATCTTGTTTTATTTACTCATACAGCCCTAGGTTATGAGGAATCAATCTTATTAGGCCTTAGAGGTCACGCATTTTGGAATAGCTTGACCTTCTCTGATCTCATTCACGTCTTAAGTTATGCGGAGTCAGCCTTATCAGGTCTTAGAGGTCAGGCATGTCATAAGTTATGCGGAGTCAGCCTTGCTTATATTGTACCAAATAGCTGACCAATTTTCCCATCATGCTATTCCTTAGTTCGTACAACTTCACATTCCCTCCTTTTGTCATATCATGACAACTAATTAAATAGGTATATCCATGACCCGATTAAAAATGCATTTACACATGCAGCCAAGCAATCCTATCTCCAGTAGCAGTCGTAGTAGTAACATGAAGGCCTTAAAGATCCAATCAAATAATCCGTGACCCAGCCATCCTAACCAACCCGGTGGGGCATAATCATGAAATTCACGGCCCATCTTTTGAATTTGATCAGTCTGTCTCTTAATATGGTCGGCCAGGTTGGTGATATTTTCGGAGGCATCTGGGATATAAGTACAGCATTCCTGACCTACAATGGCACACGTTCCTCCCTGCGAGGCTAACATAATCCAAAGCCATCCGATTTTGTAATGCCACAGTCCAGACAGCCACCAGCTCAGCCAAGACCTCGGCCAGTTCCTGTCCAGTTGCTCTGGCATTTGCCACCGTTATGTTTGCCAGTTGTTCCAATGCTGAGGCCATAAGAATCAGTTCGTTGGCTGCCCTGCCCCTTCCATATAGTGGAAAGGCCATCATAAAGAACCATTCGGTTCCGCTAATGGTCCTTTTGGCTCGCGAGGGGTGATGCTGAAGGGAGGGTAGGTGGGTGCATGTAAGGTACGACATATCCCAGATAACAGGATCCTATCCAATTGGTAGGAAGCCACGAGTATGCTTTAGTGCCACATATAAAATATGTTCCATTATAGGCCGTAACATCATCAGCCAATGGCATCCAGGGTGTTGGGGAAGTATGTGCCCATGAGCTATTAGAGGTTATATTCCATATCCTGGACCAATCAAGAGTAAACATACCCTTGGTGGATAGGTTTGCTACTGGTCCTTGCCACTCAGCTGTAAGGTTGCGTCTACTTTGCCCATCAACTTTCCTTTCCCTGATTTACTAAAACATAGGGAACCTCGCACATCATTCGAGGGGATGGTAAGGGAGGGTGGAAGCAAGGCATGATTATAAGCAGGCTGGTACCAAGCCGAAAACCTAGTCATTTCATAGCCAGCCGATTTCCATTCTCTCATATCTCTCCCGATCCTTGTTTGGTTTTGACGTAGAATCCATTCAACTGTCTCTGCTATCTGGAATGGGAGGGATTGGAGAAGTATTCCTTCCGTCGAATGGACGGGGATGTGGGTACAAACCCGACACTTGCTTACATTCAATTTTTCAGCATAAATATATGACATATATAAATAGGTATTGGCATGCAGTCCCCGAGTAGTTCACTTTTTCACTACCGAGTGGCCATTAAGGCCAAATAGTCCAGAAAGTCCAAAAAATATAATGAAGATCTTCATCCTGTGTTTGTATCCGGGTTGGAGACAATCTTTTTGCAATCAGATAGATGTATCCAGCTTGAACGTCCTTCAAGCTTGACGGAAGTCGGTGTGGTCAGTAGTACTTGAAAAGGTCCGCTCCAGCATTGTCCTAGTTTCTTTCTATCCCAGTTCTTCACCAATACGTAGTCTCCGGGTTCGATCACTGGATATCGAGGGGTGGATGTTCCTGCTGTCACTGGGAGATGTGCCTGTTTCACCTGTGAGTGGGGAAACTTCAGAGAAAGTGCTAATTGCTTCAAATAATTCTGCATCTGTTCCCCCATCACATGGAGGTCTACTCCCTCCAGGGGTTTTTCATGGGCATCCCAGGGAATCCTCATTGGCTGACTGTAGACTATCTCTGCAGCTGACAGTCCGGTCCGCGAATGTGGAGTCACCCGCATGTGAAACAGTGCCAAGGGCAATACCTTTAGCCAACTTAATCCAGTTTCTTCAGTCAATTTAGATAATTTTTCTTTTAAAGTCCTGTTGGCTCTTTCCACAATTCCTGCTGCCTGCGGGTGATACGCGCAGTGCAGTTGTTGTTTAATTACGAGCGCTTCGCAAACCTATGTGCAGTACAATTCGTGGTGGGGAAGGCTTCAATCCATTTACTAAACACATCGATTATTACTAAACAATATTTATAGCAATGTACTTTTGGTAATTCAATAAAATCAAGCTGTATACAGGCAAAAGGGCCATCTAGCAAGGGAGTGGTTCTGGGAGGGCATTTAATGCCTTTATCCTTATTATTTCTCATGCAAATGAGGCATCAGTCCAGCCGCGTTTGCGCTGCTGTATTCAAATGTGGGTGCCACCAAGTCTTTAGAAGTAGCTGTACCATTCCCTCCTTGCCGAGATGGGTACAAGAATGCAAATAGTCAATAAGTACTGGCAATAAAGAATCCAGAATACAAACTTGACCAACTGGAGTAAGCCAGAGGTCCCGTGCCAAGGAGTGCGAACACCCCATTGACTTCCATGGTGTGCGCTCAGAATCAGAGGCATCCCTCTGTAAACGTTGAACCTCAGTTATCTCTGGCATTCCCTTCGTTCCCAATTCAGGTACCCGATTTAGAGCCTGATTACCCCCAGTGAGAACAATCGCAGAGGCCGATACAGCAGCCGCCTTGGCAGCTGAATCAGCACGGACATTCCCTAATTGCACAGGAGTGTCCCCCTTCGTGTGCGCAGCACATTTAATAACAGCCAATTGACGAGGAAGCTGAACAGCATTGAGGAGATTTTTAACCCAAAGAAAAGGATTTTCTAATTAAGCAACTATAGAACCATACTTGAGAATTATTTTTTTTCCATTTAAGAATCAACATTGTGTTATTTAATTCCACCCTTCTCTCGAAGAGTAAACTCCCACTTACTGATTTAAAAATGTAAATCAATAAGCAGGATAAACTTGGGGAGAAAAGGTTTAAAATCAGAAAAGAAAACCAGGACTGAAGGTGATAAGAAACAGTTGCTTAATTATTGCAGCACTGGAACAGAGCAACAGTCAAAAGAAATATACTGGCTAAAATGAGAAAAAACAAAGAAAGCCTCCATGATGGTGAGAAGTTTGGTTGATGAAAGCTTTGTAGTATTAATTCTTATGTAATATTTTCCAAATTTCAATCTTACTGTATTTTAAATATAGAGGGGGCAATTTTCAAAGCTTGCTGAATCTGGGGCAGATCGTGTCAATCCCAGAAAATAGCATGGTGCCAAATGGTTTGCAATCGCCCCGGTCCCTTTCCAATGGTGCAAACTGGATAGAGCTCTATTAGCATACTTAAAGTAGCATGCCAGTTGAGCACAGCCAGTGAGCCAGGGGCAATGCCAAGGGGGTGGGGCCTGAGCAAGGACTATGCTGGGTTTGGGGTCATGATGTGGGTTCGTGAAGGGGTGGGGCATGTCAGGGTCATGAAAGGGGATGCATTGGGAGGGTCCCAATGCTGGCAATCTTTGTCGGGGAGGGCGAAACAAGTCCCATTCACTCATCACGCATGTGCTCACATGCCTACATTGGCTTCTGGTCCAGCAATGCCTCCAATTTCATCCGTGTGTTAAATCTATCCATGGCCTTGCCCCTGCTGGCTCTGTTGCTCCCTCAGGCTCACAACTCAGATTTTTCTATTCCTATAATTCCGACATCTTGTGCAGCCCCATTTTCCTTTGTCCATCATTGCTGGCTATGCCTAAAGGTTTATTTTACAAATGAGGCCCTACCTAAACCTTTCTGCCTCTCAATTTCTCCTTTACAAAGTTTTGTAACAGCTACCAACATTGACCACATCTGTGCCAATATATCCTTATGTGGCTCATTGTTGAATTTTGCCTGATAACATCTCTGTGGGTCATTTTGCCACGTTAAAAGCACAGTATAAATGTAAGTTGTTGAATTATGTAGATCTACCTCATTTGTAGGGGGAAGGTTCCTGATGTGCATGGGGGGAGGGCAGTTGTCTTCAAGTGCACCGAGAGATCGGGGTGCCCTTCCAAAATGGTGCCTAAGCACTTTGCTGCCGGGCTCACTGGTGTGTTTAGGCCCTGTCCTTTCCAGACCTGACGCACAACTCTCTTAAAAAAAATGACTTGATTGTGGTCCAGACTATGCCAGTATTGCTCCATTGTTCTTGCCGTTATGACAAATTTTTCTGGGAAAATTGCAGCCGTAGTGTCTATTAATTCCATTCATAGATACATGTATATCCCATTATTGTTAGCAAGTTTATAGCTCCTGGCTGGCACTCCATCTTTCACACCCCGTCTGTAACTATATCACAGTTCCTTCACTGTCAAAGGGTGAAAATCCTAGAATTTCCTCCCTGACAGTCCACCACATGGACTGCAGTGATTCAGGAAAATGGCTCACCACCACTTTCTCCAGGACAATTGGGGGCAATAAAGGCGGCCGAGCTGACAATGCCCGTATCCCATGAAACAAATAAATAGTTCATCAAAACTTTGCTGTCTTTATCCTAACAAACACAAAGTCCCATTCACTCATCACGCATGTGCTCACATGCCTACATTGGCTTCTGGTCCAGCAATGCCTCCAATTTCATCCGTGTGTTAAATCTATCCATGGCCTTGCCCCTGCTGGCTCTGTTGCTCCCTCAGGCTCACAACTCAGATTTTTCTATTCCTATAATTCCGACATCTTGTGCAGCCCCATTTTCCTTTGTCCATCATTGCTGGCTATGCCTAAAGGTTTATTTTACAAATGAGGCCCTACCTAAACCTTTCTGCCTCTCAATTTCTCCTTTACAAAGTTTTGTAACAGCTACCAACATTGACCACATCTGTGCCAATATATCCTTATGTGGCTCATTGTTGAATTTTGCCTGATAACATCTCTGTGGGTCGTTTTGCCACGTTAAAAGCACAGTATAAATGTAAGTTGTTGAATTATGTAGATCTACCTCATTTGTAAAATAAACATTTTCACCAAATATTCATTTTTTCATATATTCATTTTCTGCAGGGAGTGGTGGGAACAGAATATGATTAATCTCTTGCCAGGATTGGGGGAATCCATTTTGAATGGTGTGTCCAGCAGTTTCTAAAATACAACAGGGCACTGGATTTTTGATTTTTTAACAAAGTTAGTTTTTTTTTCTTACATTTACTTTTAATGATGGGTCATTATTTTGAAAGATAAGAAAGATTTTTGAAGATACTTTCCCATTAAGCCTGTAAATGCGTGTCATAATTTCCTCTCATCCTGCTGCAGGGGAAGCCAAAAAGGCTTCAGAAAATGTGATGGTAGCCAGAGTGCTGCGATTGTGGAGTAGTTGGATGAAATACATACAGAATTTATTTTTCAGCATAGGAATTAAGAGCTGTAGGCAATAAAGTGCCAGCTTTCAAAAACAGTCAAAAATTTGGGGCCACATGTGTTGACAATCATTAAAATGCTGCATATGCCCTAAAAGTAAAAATGCACCATGAGTGAAACATTGCCCAAGGAGTCTATGGTTCGAAACATTACCTCTGTTCCTCTCTTGATAGAGGTTGGCAGACCTGTTGAGATCTTCCAGGGTCCTGTTCTTGTTTCAGCTTCCAGCATCTGCAGTATTTTGTTCATTTTCACCAAATTTGATCGCATATTTTGAGTAACAAACGTGTAGGAAATGCTTCAAGATACACAGGGAATATCTTGGATAAGGGTTCAAAAAGGCCAGAATTCTTTAGGTAGCTACACCCTGTTGTTGGGGACTGACTACTCCAACCAGCCTTACACCACAGTCTTGTCTTTATTTTGACAAAGGTTATCCTGACTCGAAACGTTGGCTCTATTCTCTCTCCACCGAAGCTGTCCGACCTGCTGAGAATTTTTTCCAGCATTTTCTGTTTTTGTTTCAGATTCCAGCATCGGCAGTATTTTGCCTTTATCTAGTTGGAAGCAAAATGACAGCCGACAGGTGTTGTCATGGGTAGCTGAGTAAACACCGTTACTGCAACCTGACGGTGAAGGAGTCCACACCTTCACTACTGAGGTGCAGCGCCGAACCAGAGAGGAAAGAAATGCCGGTGGTTATAGGCGGCACAGATTGTAAACACTCGGTGAGTTACATGCCTCATTCGAGTTTACGGCACAGGAACTGGTGTTTGTGCGCTGCGCGGGGGGCGGTTGTAGATTAGACGTTTAAAATTTAAGATGGGTTTAAGAATTGGAACGTCTTCTAGAGGCATGATCGTATTCCAACAGCATCTCCCTGCCTCCTTCCCCGTCGGGGAGAGACACACGCGCTCTGTGCAGAGGCGGCTGCGCGGTGATTGAGCGCGAGCACCAAGACAACGGTCAACGGCCACAGCGCGAGCGGGGCAGCGCTCTGACTGCGCCATTCACCTGGGTAAGCGGCAGCTTCCATCTGGAACTTTCTAGCATTGGAACATAGCGATAAATATATACAACTTGTGGGTCGAGGAATGGCTGCCCACTCCCCCAATCCAATTGAGCTTCTTGGATAATCACTTATCCCCGATCCAGCCCATTAGGGTAGGGGGGAAGGGGACGGATGGAAAGGAAGGCTTGGCTGGCTGGCTGGTCCCTCCCCGCCCCGCTGGCGTCCACCTGCCAAATCCTGAGCCCTGAGGTTAGATGCGGCGGCGCGCAGGCGCAGTGCGGTTCCGGGAGCGTTTCCTGCCATATAGTGAGACTCGGGCCGTGGCTGACAGCCGGGGGATGGATTGGGAAAATAACGGTCAGCACCGAGTGTGGGTAAAAACCCGGGAGTGGTGAGCGACAGAAAAAAAAACAATAAGGCGACGCTCGTTGCGATTACAACTTGCCGGTTGACGGTATGGATTTCTAAGCGATATCTGGATGTTTTGACTTGTCAATGATATTGGAGGTGTGGGCGAGTTGTGAGGGCGGCTGCGGCCACCGGCTTTGGTCAATATGGGGGTGGGGGGGGAATGAAGTTGTCCCTGTGATTGTATATTTGTCGGTGTTTTTTTAATGTTTAAACACCCCCCCCCCCCCCCCCCCCCCGCGTTTGTTTACCTGGGGAGTGAGTTCTTGAGGCCGTCTCTTTGTGCGATGCGATGGATGGGGTTTGCAGCTCCGGGTCGATTGTATGGCATCCCCTATCTTCGCTGTCAAGGTGAGGGACCCCCCCCCAAAAAAAAACATAGGGCGGGAAACGCCCCTGCCGACTTTCTAAATCCCTATCAAATATACCAGAGGCGAGAATGAGGCGAAAGGGTTCCATGAAGCCTTTAAATGGTGACTCAAGTGATTACAGGTCTTTGTCCTGATTCCATCAAGACGAAGAACAGGCTGGGTCTCTGATCTAACTACAGATGTGAAAGAACAGGCAATGCTGGAAACAAGCAGCAGGCTAGGAGAGTGAAAGGAGGCGACCAGTTGACGTTTCGGATTTCATCAGAACATTGGAAGAAAAATTAGGGAGGTTACCAAAGAAAAACTGGCTTTGACGAGACTTTTGAAGATGGGGAGAGGGGAAAGCAGTTTGATGAGGTTGTTTCAAAGTAAAGGGAAGGTTTACGCAAAGCATGTCAAAATCTGTGTTACTCCATTATTTCCATTACTTAAGGGAGAGAGAAACCAAGAACCATTAATTTTGGGGGTTATAGGAATATATATTGAGGAATATATATCATTGAGCACTTGAAAACCTGAGCTGATCAAAGAGAATCAATACAGATTTGTGAAAGTCCTACTTAACTAATCAGATCAATTTTTTGAGGACGTTGGCATGGCAGACAGGAGAGACTGTGAAAAAGCAGAATACTGTGGACGCTGGAAATCTGAAATAAAAAGCAGAACATGCTGAAAAAAATTCGGCAAGTCTGGCAGCATCTGGGGAGAAAGAAACTGAGTTAATATTTCAGGTCAATGTTCTTTCACCAAAGAGTCTGTGGATGATGCTTATATGGAGATCCAGAAGGCGTTTGATAATTGTTGCTGAAATCCCCTACCTAACAATACTGTGAGAGTACTTTACCTGCAATTGTTCAAGAAGGAAACTCAGCACCATCTTCTGATTGGTAACTATGGATGGGCAATAAATGCTGGTCAAGCTCAACATACCTATATCTATATTTATATTATACATATTTATGCAGTTACATAGGATTTTGATGAGAGCAAGTCTGAGTACTGTGTGCAAATTTGGCCTCCTTACCCAAGAAAGGATATGCTTGCTCAGGTTGGTGGGAGGAACACAACAAATGTTTACCAGAGAGCTGCTTTGAGAATAGTTTGAGTGGAAACATATAAAGTTATTAGGTTTTAACAGGGTAGATGGTGAAAGGCTGTTTCCCCTGGCTGGGAAGTCTAGAATAAGGAGTCATTCCTGTGATGCCGACAACTTTTGTCACCTGAGAGGGTTGTGAAACTTTGGAATTCTGCACCAGAGGAGGCTGTGGATGTGCAGTCAATGTGAATATTCAAGACCTGAGACTGAAAGATTTTTGGATGCTAATGGAATTGGGTGATAGGGCCAGAAAGTGGAGGTCAGGTTGAAGATCAACCATGATCTTATTGAGAAGCAGTCTGGCCTACTTCTTTTTCTATTTTTTCCCGAGAATGAATTTGGGAAAGAAAAGATTCCACAAAACAGATTAGCAAACATGTGTGTGGATTTGTGACATGGATTGGTAATAGATTAAGAGTTGGAAGACGAAGCAGGATAAAGGGAAAATTTTGCATCGCGGCATGGTGGCACAGTGGTTAACTCTGCTGTCTCACAGTGCCAGGGACCCAGTTCAACTCCGGCCTTGGATGACTGTGTGGAGCTTGCACGTTTGTCTGCGTGAGTTTCCCCCGGGTGCTCTGGTTTCCTCCCAGAGTCCAAAGATATGCAGGTTAGGTAGATTGGCCATGCTAAATTGTCCCTTCGCGTCCCAAGATGTGTAGATCAGGGGAATTAGCGGGGTAAATATGTGGGTAACTGGGATAGGGCCTGGGTAAGATGCTCTGTCAGAGAGTTGATGGGCCAAATGGCCTTCTCCACTGTAGGGATTCTATTCTATTCTACAAAAGGGGCTACATTCTGCCAGAATATGAAAAGTAATGATCCTCAAGGATCTGAACTAAACCTCCGCTTTGCAATGTAATGACTTGAAGTTTTTTTTTATTCCTTGAGATGTGGGCATCGCTGGCAGGCCAACATCTATTGACTGTCCCTCAGGGCATTTAAGAGTCAACCACATTACTGCGGCTCTGGAGTCATATGTAGACCAGACCGGGTAAGGGCGGCAGATTTCCTTCCCTAAAGGAAATTAGTGAACCAGATGGGTTTTTCTAACAATCGACGATGATTTCATGGTCATCATTGGACTTTTAATCCCAGATTTTTATTGAATTAAAATTTCACCACCTGTCATGGTGAAATTTGAACCTAGGTCCTCAGATCATTGTTACATTGGGTCTCTGAATTACCAGTCCAATGACAATACCAACATGCCACTGTTCTCTGCATAGGTAGTTGTGTATTCAGATTTGCAGGTGACACTGTTAGGAAGTGAGTTGTGCTGATGAGAACAAGAAATCACAGTGACAAAGACAGATTGTGAGTGGGCAGAACTGTGCAGCGGGAGTTCAGCGTGGGGTAACTGTGATCATCCATTTTGGTTCCAAGAAAGACAAATGGAATATTTTCTTTATGGTGAGAAATTGCATGTCTGTGTACACAAATCATTAAAAGTTAGTGCACAAGTACAAGTAAAGTTAGTTTGTTTATTAGCATCATAGGTAGGCTTACATTAGCACTGCAATGAAGATACTGTGAAAATCCCCCAGTGGCCACACTCTGGCACCTGTTCGGGTACACTAAGGAAGAATTTTTTAGCATAGCCAATGCACCTACACAGCACATCGTTTGGATTGTGGGAGGAAACAGGAGCACCCGGAGGAAAGCCACGCAGATACAGGGAGAACGTGCAGACGCCACACAAACAGTGACCCAAGCCAGGAATTGAACCCGGGTCCCTAACGCTGAGGCAGCAGTGCTAACCATAAATGTGAATGGGATGTTGATCTTTTATCGCCAGCGGAGTGGAATACGAAGAGGTGGAATTGATGCTTCAGTTGTATAGAACAGAGGACAGATCTCATCTAGAGTATTCTTTTTTGTTTTGGGTATCATACCTGAAAGGATATTAGCCTTAAAAATAAAGACTTGCCATCCTGAGCTCCTTTAATGCCCTCTGGAGATCCCAGACCAGTGATGAGCAACCTAAGCTAGTGAGTGGGCTACATGAGTGGCCTGCTTCATCTCAGTGGCTGTAAGATAGAAATCAGGCATGTGCACTAACTCTCACCCATGAATAAGATTCACTAAATTTAATAAATGCCAAATATACCACGAGTTATACAAAATGCTTAATCATATATTAATATAACTGTCATCAACATCAAATGGTAAAATCAAAAGAAATATTTGTGCTTAAAAGTTTGTCTTGTGAAAAGAATTTGAACAGTTTCGGCCTATACTTTCTAGAGTTTAGAAGGAGGAGATTTAATTGAGCCATATAAGATAATAAAGGGTAAACGTAGAGGGGATGTTTCCTCTTATGGGGCAATCTAAAATGAGAGCTCATAGTTCAGGATAAGGGGTAGCTGATTTAAAACAGAGGATTTAAAACTTATCTGAAAGGATTGTGAATCTGTGGAATTCACTAACCCAGAGTGTGGTGGATGCCGGGACATTGAGAAAATTTGAGGAGGAGAAAGATTATTAATGGGTTGAATGAAGGGTTATAGAGAACAGGCAGTAAAGTGGAGTTGAGGAGAGATGAGATAAGATCAGCCATGATCATATTGGGTGCTAGAGCAGGCTTCAGAGGCTGAATTGCCTACTCCTGCTCAGAGTTCTTATGTTCCTATGTTTTGTTCTTATTAAAAAAGTGTAACCGTCCACATCGATCGGTGTCATAACCTCCTCCAGGGATTGGGTAATTCTGCTAACTGCGCTTGTGTACCTAGAATTTGTAGAGCATGCCGATTGAACCATAGCAGGGCTTTGGACGCAGAAGGAGTGCAAGCCTCTTGCAGTCATTATGTGAATGAGCACGCACCTCAGAGGTTTTGCCATTGTGAATGTGATAAAAGAAAGACACACTTGCATTTATGTAGTGCCTATCATCACCACTAAATGCTGTCAGCGATGCAGCAACAATCAGATGATCTGTTTTTCTTTTGAATATCGATGGAGGGTTAAATTTTGGTTAGGACACCAACGTAACTCCTCTGCTTTTGATAATGCCATGGAATCTTTTTCATCCACCTGAGAGGACGGATACGGCCTTTCTAGGTGACAGTGCTACCAACTGAATCATGGTTGACCATACTACCTCCAGTGCCTATTGGAAGGAATGGCCCTTTTTTTTGGCTTCACTTTTTCCTATTTGTGGATAGATTTCTAGCAATTATATTTCTTCTTGACCCAACCTTTTCTTGTGGAGTCCCACAGAAATTCATCTTTGGCCGCCTTCTCTTGCTCATCTAGTTGCTGACATGCACAGACATACAGTTAGATTCTACATGTACAGTGACTCTGTATCCTTTCGCCAATTCAATCCTGCTTCCAAGACCACAAGAAACTGAGCCACTGTCCCAGGCTGAACCAGTTAATGTGTCAGCATTCTATTTAACCCTGAGCTAAATTCCTGACTCAGATTCCACTCGATCACAAGACTGCCTACTCCCATCTCAACATCATCTGCCTTTGCCGCTACCTTAGCCCATCTGTTGCTGAAACCCACGTTCCATGCCTTTGACACTTACAGGCTTGACTATTTCAATGTTGTCCTGACCAGAATTCCATCGCTAATAAACTTCACCACATACAAATTTCTGGTGCCCATAACCTAGCACAAGTTATAAAAATAGAAAATGATGGAAATAGTCAGGTTATGGCTGCATTTGTAGAGAGAAACTGAGTTAATGTTTCAGGCATGGGATCTTTCATTTAGACTGGAAAAGATTAGAAATGTAATAGGTTTTTGAGCAAGGACACAAGGAAGTCTGGTATAGGGTGAAAGTCAGAAGAAGTTGAATTTTGTAAGAGTTAGTCTTCCAGGGCTGAAGAGACTGGTGATGGGGCAAGAAAAGAAACAAAAGATGTCGCTGAGTACAAGCAAAAATAAAGAGGAAAACTGAAATATGCAAAGAAAATGGGAAGCGAGAGTATTGTCTGAAATTGTTGAACTCGTGTTGAGTTCAGAAAGCTATAAAGTGCTTAAATGAAAGATGAGATGCTGTTCCTCAAGCTTGTGTTGAGCTTTACTAAAACAGTGCAATAGGTGGAGGACCGAAATGTCAATGTAAGAACAAGGTGAAGAATTAAAATGACAGGCCACTGGAAACTCGGGGACATGCGTGCAGACTGAATGAAGGTGTTTGCAAAGCAGTCACCCAATCTGTGTTTAATCTCCCCAATGTAGAGGAGGCCACATTATGATCAGCAAATACAGTAGATTAGATTGAAAAAAATGCATGCAAGTTGCTGCTTCAGCTGGAAGGAATGTCTGGGGCCGTGGACGGTGAGCAGAGAAGGGATAAAGGAGTAGGTGTTATATCTCCTGCATTTACATGGAAAGATGTTGTGGAAATGAGATAGGGTTTGAGGGTGACTGAGGAGTGAACCAGGATATTACTGAGAGAATGGTTCCTTCAGAATGTGGGGATGGAAAGGAGAGGTGTGTTTGGTGATGGCATCATGCTGCAGGTGGTGGAAAATAATCCATTGAGGTTGGTGGGGTAAAAGGTGAGAACAAGAAGAGCTATATCATGGTTCTAGGAGCAAGGGGAATGGCTGGGAAGTGCTGGAAATGTGATGGACACAGTCAAACCATCAATTATGATCAAAGATTGATGGGGAAAAAAGGAAGACATCTCAGAAGCACTGTTATAAGAACATAAGAACATAAGAACATAAGAAATAGGAGCAGGAGTAGGCCATCTAGCCCTTCGAGCCTGCCCCGCCATTCAATAAGATCATGGCTGATCTGACGTGGATCAGTACCACTTACCCGCCTGATCCCCATAACCCTTAATTCCCTTACCGATCAGGAATCCATCCATCCGCGCTTTAAACATATTCAGCGAGGTAGCCTCCACCACCTCAGTGGGCAGAGAATTCCAGAGATTCACCACCCTCTGGGAGAAGAAGTTCCTCCTCAACTCTGTCTTAAACCGACCCCCCTTTATTTTGAGGCTGTGTCCTCTAGTTTTAACTTCCTTACTAAGTGGAAAGAATCTCTCCGCCTCCACCCTATCCAGCCCCCGCATTATCTTATAAGTCTCCATAAGATCCCCCCTCATCCTTCTAAACTCCAACGAGTACAAACCCAATCTCCTCAGCCTCTCCTCATAATCCAAACCCCTCATCTCCGGTATCAACCTGGTGAACCTTCTCTGCACTCCCTCCAATGCCAATATATCCTTCCTCATATAAGGGGACCAATACTGCACACAGTATTCCAGCTGCGGCCTCACCAATGCCCTGTACAGGTGCATCAAGACATCCCTGCTTTTATATTCTATCCCCTTCGCAATATAGGCCAACATCCCATTTGCCTTCTTGATCACCTGTTGTACCTGCAGACTGGGCTTTTGCGTCTCATGCACAAGGACCCCCAGGTCCCTTTGCACGGTAGCATGTTTTAATTTGTTTCCATTGAGATAGTAATCCCATTTGTTATTATTTCCTCCAAAGTGTATAACCTCGCATTTCTCAACGTTATACTCCATTTGCCATATCCTCGCCCACTCACTCAGCCTGTCCAAATCTCTCTGCAGATCTTCTCCGTCCTCCACACGATTCACTTTTCCACTTATCTTTGTGTCGTCTGCAAACTTCGTTACCCTACACTCCGTCCCCTCCTCCAGATCATCTATATAAATGGTAAATAGTTGCGGCCCGAGTACCGATCCCTGCGGCACGCCACTAGTTACCTTCCTCCAACCGGAAAAACACCCATTTATTCCGACTCTTTGCTTCCTGTCGGATAGCCAGTCCCCAATCCACTTTAACACACTACCCCCAACTCCGTGTGCCCTAATCTTCTTCAGTAGCCTTTTATGGGGCACCTTATCAAACGCCTTTTGGAAATCCAAAAACACCGCATCCACCGGTTCTCCTCCATCAACCGCCCTAGTCACATCTTCATAAAAATCCAACATGTTCGTCAAGCACGACTTTCCCCTCATGAATCCATGCTGCGTCTGATTGATCGAACCATTTCTATCCAGATGCCCTGCTATCTCCTCTTTAATAATGGATTCCAGCATTTTCCCTACTACAGACGTTAAGCTGACCGGCCTATAGTTACCCGCCTTTTGTCTCCTTCCTTTTTTAAACAGCGGCGTAACATTAGCCGTTTTCCAATCAACCGGCACTACCCCAGAATGCAACGAGTTTTGATAAATAATCACTAACGCATCCACTATTACCTCTGACATTTCTTTCAATACCCTGGGATGCATTCCATCCGGACCCGGGGACTTGTCCACCTTCAGTCCCATTAGTCTACCCAGCACTGCCTCTCTGGTTACATTAATTGTATTAAGTATTTCTCCTGCTGCCAACCCTCTATCGTTAATATTTGGCAAACTATTTGTGTCCTCCACCGTGAAGACCGACACAAAAAACTTATTTAAAGACTCAGCCATATCCTCATTTCCCACTATTAACTCCCCCCTCTCGTCCTCCAAGGGTCCAACATTCACTCTAGCCACTCTATTCCTTTTTATATATTTATAAAAACTTTTACTATCATTTTTTATATTAATTGCTAGCCTAGCTTCATAGTCTATCCTTCCTTTCTTTATCGCTTTCTTAGTCTCTCTTTGTTGTTTCTTAAATTTTTCCCAATCACTTGTTTCTCCACTATTTTTGGCCACTCTGTACGCAGCTGTTTTTATTTTAATACTCTCCTTTATTTCCTTCGTTATCCACGGCTGGTTCTCCCTTTTCTTACAATCCTTGTTTTTTGCTGGAATATATTTTTGCTGAGAACTGAAAAGGATCTCCTTAAAAATCCTCCACTGTTCCTCAGCTATCCTACCTGCCAGCCTGCTCTCCCAGTCTACCTTAGCCAATTCATCCCTCATCCTATCATATTTCCCTCTGTTCAAACAGAGGACACTGGTTTGGGACCAAACTTTCTCCTCTTCCATCTGAATCAGAAATTCGACCATATTGTGGTCACTAGACCCAAGAGGGTCCTTCACAATAAGATCCTTAATTCTACCTACCTCGTTACACAATACCAGATCCAAAATAGCTCGTTCCCTCGTCGGTTCCGTAACATGCTGTTCAAGGAAACTATCCCGACAGCATTCTAAGAACTCTTCCTCCATTCCACCCTTACCGACTTGAGTCTGCCAGTCAATGTGCATGTTGAAGTCCCCCATGATTATTGCCGTTCCGTTTTTACACGCATCCCTTATCTGCTTGTTTATAGCCCTCCCCACCTCAACATTATTATTTGGGGGCCTATATACCACACCTACTAGTGTCTTTCTCCCTCTACTATTCCTCATCTCTACCCATAATGATTCCACGTTTTGTTCCTCAGAGCCTATGTCATCCCTCAGTACTACCCTGATATTATCTCTTATTAATAGCGCGACCCCACCACCTTTTCCTTCCTGTCTATTCTTCCTAAACGCCTGATACCCCTGGATATTCATCTCCCAGTCCTGGTCACCTTTCAGCCACGTTTCTGTAATGGCCACTAGATCGTACCCACTCGTGCTGATTTGCACCATCAACTCATATACCTTGTTCCGAATGCTTCGTGCATTCAGGCAAAGTGTCCTTATTCCAGCTTTTATCTGGACCCGCTTTGATGAGTCGCGAACACCCTCTCCCTCTACTCCCTTATCTAAATTACCGCCTTCATTCACTTGCACCCTCTCCTCTACCATTAATTTTGTAATTCCCCTTACCCCTGCATCCTCCACCCCATCAATTAGTTCCTTGATCCTAGTCAACTCTTCTAGCTCCCCTCCCCCCAACCTATCTAGTTTAAATTCTCCCCAGTAACTTTAGCCAACCTACCGGCCAGGATATTGGTCCCCGTGTGATTCAAGTTCCACCCGTTTTTTGTATACAGATCACCCCTGCCCCTAAAGAGGTCCCAATGGTCCAGGAACCTGAATCCCTGCCCCCTGCACCAGTCCCTCAGCCACACATTCATCTTCCACCTCACTCCATTCCTGCCCTCACCTTCCCGTGGCACAGGCAGTAATCCTGAGATTACTACCTTTGCTTTCCTCTTTCTCAGCTGTCTCCCTAATTCCCTGTACTCCCTTTTCATGACCCCTTCTCCCTTCCTACCCACATCAGCGGTACCAATATGTACCGCTACCTCAGGTTCCTCTCCCTCCCACCTCAGGATTTCCGGGACGCGACTAGCGACATCCTGGATCCCGGCCCCAGGGAGGCAGACCACCATGCGAGAATCCCGCCTACCTCCGCAGAAACGCCTGTCTGTCCCCTTCACCATCGAGTCCCCGATTAATACCGCCTTCCTCCTCTTTTCCTTAGCCCTCTGAGTTACAGGGCTGGACTCCACTGCGGAGACACGGCCACTGCTGCTTCCCCCAGGCGGGCTGTCCCCCCCAGCAGTACTCAAGCAGGAGTACTTGTTGTGCAGGGGCAAATCCACTGGGGTGCTCTCAACCACCCTAGCCTTACCCTTCCTGGCCATCACCCACTTGGCCTCCTCCCGTTGCCCTGGTGTGACCACCTGATGATAGCTCTTGTCTATCACCTCCTCATTCTCCCTCATCAGCCTAAGATCCTCGAGCTGCAGTTCCAGCTCCCTAACACGGTCCCTCAGGAACCGCAGCTCGACACACCCCTCACAGATGTGGATGTCCGGGAGGCCAGATGTTATAGAAGATTGCATCATGAGAACAGATGATGGTGACAAAGAAACTAGGAGGATGGAACAAAATCCTTAAAGGGTGTAGTGTGTGATGAAGTGTAGTCGTGGTAGAAGTCAGTGGGCTTATAATGGATATCAGCTGACAGCCTATAGCCAGAAGTAGAAACAGAAAAGTCAAAGAAAGGAAGAGACGAAGGTGGATATTTTGAAACTAAGATATTGGGAGCAGGGTTGATGAAAGTTTCCAATTCAGGGTGAAAGCAGGACATAGCATTGATATAGTCATAAAGGTTTTGGAAAAAGAGTTGAGGGAGCAGGCCTGAATAAGAAAGGAACAAGAAATGCTCATATTCTACAAAAAGGCAGACATAGTTAGGACCCATGTGGATTTCCATCGCAATACCTTTTATTTGAAGGAAATGAGATGAGGTAGGGAGAAATTGTTCTGAGAGAAAACATTCAGTCAAGTAGAGGAGGATAGTAGTTGACAGAAAGTGGTTGAGCCTCCATTCAAGAAAGAACCATAGAATCCCTACAGTGCAGAAAGAGGCCATTCAGCTCATCGAGCCTACATGGACAACAATTCCACCCAGGCCCTAACCCCATAATGCCATGTACTTACCCTGCTAATCTCCCTAACGTTAACAGTCAGTTGAGCATGGCCAATCAACCTAACCTGCACATCTTTGGACTGTGGGAGGAAACCGGAGCACCCAGAAGAAATCCACTCAGACACAGGGAGAACGTGCAAACTCCATCCAGAATTACCTGAGGCCGGAATTGAACCCGGGTCACTGGTGCTATGAGGCAGCAGTGCTAACCACTGGAAAAGAAGTGGAGAGCCTTCAGATTATCCTGGTTGGGGATGGAGGTGTAGAATGATTGAATGTCCATGGTGAAGACAAATTGGTGAGGGCCAAGAAATTGGAAACTTTTAAAGTGATGAAGGGCATTGGAAGAAAGATGTGTAAAGGGAAAAAGAGTCAAGATAGGAAGAAATCAGTTCAGTGGGGCAGGAAGAGACTGAAATGATAGCTCTTTCAGGACAGCCCTGTTTATTGTTCTTGGAAAGAAGGTAGAAATGACCTAATGTGGTGTTGGGGAACAATGAGATGGGAAGCATTGGAGGAAAGATCCTCAGAGGAGATGAGGTCAGTGACTTCTGAAAGCACTGGCTTGATGTGGGGTGGCACGGTTGCACAGTGGTTAGCACTGCTGCCTCACAGCACCAGGGACCCAGGTTCAATTCCGGCCTCGGGTCACTGTCTGTGTGGAGTTTGTACATTCTCTCTGTGTGAGTTTCCTCTGGGTACTCCGGTTTCCTCCCACAGTCCAAAGATGTGCGGGCTAGGTTGATTGGCCATGCTAAATTAATCCAAGCATCGGGGATTAGCAGGGTAAATATGTGGGGTTACGGGAATAGGGCCTGGGTGGGATTGTGGTCGGTACAGACTCAATGGGCCAAATGGCATCCTACTGCACTGTATGTTTGGTGGTGGATCATGGTCCAGGGGGAAGTAGGAGGAAATGTCGGAGAGTTGGCATTCAGACTCAGCAAGATCGGATTACAGGGCAACAACAGCAACCCCCTTATCAGCAGGTTTGGTTTGATAACAATGTTAGACCTGAGGGAACAGAGTGCGGCAAGTTCGGATGGAGGTAGGTTAGAGTGAATGAGATGGAAGAAATTGAGACGGCTGATGTCATGCTGACAGCTTTCAATGAAAAGATCAAGGTGGGGTAGGAGGCCCGAAGCAGGGGTCCAGGACAATTTTGGAGATGGGTGAAAGGGTCTTTTGAGCAGGAGAACATTCCTGGCCAAAGAAGTGGGCACGCAGGCAATGGGAGAAGATCTCAGTGTTTCACTGAACTTGAAATTCATTGAAGATGCGGGCATAGCGAGATAAAGATCTTTTACTAAGTCCTTTGCTAAGCACTTCAGCGTCAGAGAGGGGAGGTTGTGGTGACCCACTGTAATTATATGTTATATGCCTGGACACACCCCTGCTGCGCCTGACCCGAGACTCCTCCCTTTCCACCTGATCGAGGTATAAAGGTAACAGTTCTCCCCTCTGCCTCAGACTGGGCCAAGCTAGCTACAAGGGTGTGTTCCAGTTCTTTGCGATTAAAAGCCTGTTGTTTTCACTCACTCGCTGGAGTCCTCATAAATTGATGGTGCATCAATTTTAATCGCAAAGAAAAAAATCAAAACTCATAGGATGGAGCAAATTTTGAAGCCCGATAAGTTAGACCTGGATCCTCAAGCTGTGGGAGTTGCCAACAGCTTCGATCACTGGCTGAAGTGCTTTGAAGCCTTCCTCGAAGCCTCCGCTGTCGTCCAGTCCGAAACAGATAAGCTGCACGTGCTCCACGCCCGGGTAAGCGACATGGTATATTCCACCATCCGTGACGCTGAGACGTACAGGGACGCGCTAGAGCTCCTAAAGAGCCAGTATAGTAAACGGACGAACGAAGTCTACGCCAGACACCTTCTGGCTACTCGAAGACAACGACCGGGAGAATCGAGTGCACAGTTTATCCGCGAACTATGGGTACGCAGCAGGGCCTGTAATTGCAAGGCTGTATCTGCTGCGCAGCACACGGAGGACTTGATCCGCGATGCCTATGTTACAGGCATCGCGTCCAACTACATTCGGCGGCGACTGCTGGAGCAAGGTGGGCTGGACCTACCAAAAACAGTGGTGCTCGCTGAATCCTTAGAGGTGGCCTCCCGTAACCTCGAGGCTTACGCACCCGACCACGCGGTTGCATCGTGGGCACCGCGGCCGCTGCCACCCCAGTAGGGCCACAGACCTACGCCACACCACGCCCCACCAGCGACGCGGCTGTTGCAGGTCCGAAGGGTTATTTTTGCGGCCTGGGGAAGCACCCCCGACAACGCTGCCCAGCTAGGGAGGTGTCCTGCTCTGGGTGCGGGAAGAAGAGCCACTATGCTAAAGTCTGCAGGGCAAAGTCGTCCTCGAAGCCAAACAGTGCCGTGTGCGGCCTGAGGGAGCCGCCATTTCGGACGCCATCGGCCACATGTGAGTCAAGGGAGCCGCCATTTTGGATGCCATCGGCTGCGTGTGAGTCAAGGGAGCTGCCATTTTGGACGCCATCGGCCGCGTGTGAGACAAGGGAGCCGCCATTTTGGACGCCGGCAACTGCGGTCGACCACCCTCCAGGATCCACGGTGGCAGCTGTCCAGCTAGATCAATCCCGTCCGCATCAACTCGCCAGGTCCATGATGGACATCCAGGTAAATGGCCACGAGGGAAATTGTTTGTTCGACTGCGGGAGTACGGAGAGTTTCATCCACCCCGATACGGTGAGCCGCTACGCCCTTTCTGTGCCGCCAGTTAAACAAACCATTTCCTTGGCCTCAAAGTCCCGCTCAGTGGATGTCCTCGGGTACTGTGTGGTGACCCTTACGGTTCAGGGGACCGAGTACGAAAATTTCAAGCTCCTGGTGCTGCCACACCTCTGTACTCCTGGGGCTCGATTTCCTGGCCCATCTCAGGAGTGTCACGTTGCAGTACAACGGGCCTCTTCCCCCGCTCTCCGTCTGCAACCCACAGTTCTTAGACTGCCCACCGCGCACCACTTGCAGCCTCTCGACCTTTCACGTCACCCCTCCCTCACTATTCAAACACCTCACCCCCGAATGTAAGCATATTGCCACCAAGAGCAGACGGTACAGTGCGGGGGACAGGACCTTCATTAGGTCCGAGGTCCAGCGGCTCCTGAAGGAAGGGATTATTGAGGCTAGTACTAGCCCCTGGAGAGCACAAGTGGTGGTAGTCAAAAGTGGGGAGAAACACCGTATGGTCATCGATTACAGTCAGACCATCAATCGGTACACGCAGCTGGACACGTATCCCCTTTCGCGCATATCTGACATGGTCAATCAGATTGCGCAATACCGGGTGTTCTCCACTATTGACCTGAAATCGGCTTACCACCAGCTCCCCATCCGCCCGGAGGACCGCAAATATACTGCTTTCGAGGCGGATGGCCGCCTCTATCACTTCCTTAGGGTCCCCTTCGGCGTCACCAATGGGGTCTCGGTTTTCCAGCGTGAGATGGACCGAATGGTGGACCAGAACGGGCTGCGGGCCACCTTCCCGTACCTGAATAACGTCACCATCTGCGGCCATGATCAGCAGGACCATGACGCAAACCTCAATAAATTCCTTCACACGGCCGCTCTCCTTAACCTGACCTACAATTAGGAGAAGTGTGTCTTCCGCACTCACCGCCTCGCCATCCTGGGGTATGTAGTGGAGAACGGGGTCATCGGCCCCGATCCTGACCGCATGCGTCCCCTCCTGGAACTTCCCCTTCCCACCAATCTCAAAGCACTGAGGAGATGCCTGGGCTTCTTCTCATCCTACGCCCAGTGGGCCCCTAATTATGCGGATAAGGCCCATCCGCTTATCAAATCCACCCTTTTTCCCCTGTCGGGAGAGGCCCGCTTGGTCTTCGACCGCATCAAAGCGGACATCGCGGAGGCCACGATGCATGCTGTGGATGAGTCAATCCCCTTCCAGGTGGAGAGTGATGCGTCTGACTTCGCCCTGGCCACCACCCTTAACCAGGCGGGCAGACCCGTGGCCGCCTTCTCACGAACCCTCCAAGGCTCGGAAATCCGACACTCCTCTGTCGAGAAGGAGGCTCAGGCCATGGTCGAAGCGGTGCAACACTGGTGCCACTACTTAGCTGGCCGATGGTTCACTTTGCTCACGGACCAACATTCGGTGGTTTTTATGTTCAACAACGCGCAGAGGGGCAAAATTAAGAACAATAAGATACTGAGGTGGAGGATTGAGCTCTCCACCTACAATTATGATATCTTATACCGGCCTGGGAAGCTCAATGAGCCTCCGGACGCTCTGTCTCGCGGAGCATGTGCCAGCGCACAAGTGAACCAGCTACAGACTCTCCACAATGACCTCTGTCACCCGGGAGTCACCAGGCTCTACCATTTTATTAAGGCCCGTAACCTGCCCTATTCTGTTGAGGACGTCTGGTCTATAACCAGACACTGCCCGGTCTGCGCGGAGTGTAAGCCGCACTTCTATCGGCCGGACAGGGCACACCTCATCAAAGCCACCCGCCCCTTTGAACGCCTCAGCATTGATTTCAAAGGGCCCCTTCCTTCTTCTGACCGCAACATCTATTTCCTCAACATTATAGATGAGTACTCCCGATTCCCTTTCGCCATTCCCTGCCCGGATATGACTTCAGCCACGGTCGTCAGGGCCCTGCACGGCCTCTTCACCCTGTTCGGTTTCCCTAGCTACATCCATAGCGACCGGGGATCCTCCTTCATGAGTGATGAGCTGCGTCAGTACCTGCTCTCTAAAGGCATAGCCTCGAGTAGGGCTACCAGCTACAACCCCAGGGGAAACGGACAGGTAGAGAGGGAGAATGCGACAGTCTGGAAGGCCGTTTTACTAGCGCTACGGTCTAAAGGTCTTCCATTCACCCGCTGGCAAGAGGTCCTCCCTGATGCACTGCACTCAATTAGGTCACTCCTGTGTACGGCTACCAATGCCACCCCCCATGAGCGGATGTTTGCTTTCCCTAGGAAGTCCTCCTCTGGGATCTCACTACCGTCATGGCTGACGTACCCAGGCCCCGTTCTGCTCCGGAGGCATGTGCGGCCCCATAAGTCGGACCCCCTGGTCGAAAGGGTCCAGCTCCTCCACGCCAACCCCCAATACGCCTATGTGGCATACCCCGATGGGCGGGAGGACACGGTCTCTATCCGGGACCTGGCACCTGCGGGTGCCCCGGACCGGCCCACTATGACTTTCTATCCCACATCCCTAGATCCCACATCCCCAGACCCCTCTGTTGTTCAGGTAGCACCAGGTCCGCCTACTTCTTTGTCTCCTGTATGCAGCTTGCCTGAGCCCCCGGAGTCACCGCGCAGTACCGACCAGAAAGGACGACGGCGGATTCAAGCAGTTTCACCCTGCCATCTGAAACAACACCTCAACCGGTACTACGGCGGTCCAAGCGACGGATCAAACCGCCCGACAGGCTGAACCTGTGAGGGGTCGACGTCTTACTTTAGCCATGACTCTTGTATATATTTTCGTGCCTCTGTATATATTGTTCCACCCATCTCAACCCTGCCGGACTCTTTTAAACGGGGGTGAATGTGGTGACCCACTGTAATTACATGTTCTATGCCTGGACACACCCCTGCTGCGCCTGACCCGAGACTCCTCCCTTTCCACCTGATCGAGGTACAAAGGTAACGGTTCCTCCCCTCTGCCTCAGTCTGGGCCAGGCTAGCTACAAGGGTGTGTTCCAGTTCTTTGCGATTAAAAGCCTGTTGTTTTCACTCACTCGCTGGAGTCCTCGTAAATTGATGGTGCATCAGGGGTATTGTGAATTTATAGTAAGGTTAGAAGAATAGATGAGATCAGAGGGAAGTGAAGAGGATAGAGATCTGGAGGGGCATCGGTACTCATGAGTTGTTGGAACTTGTGATTCTTCACGCCTGAAAGAAAGAGAAAATGTTTTTTGTTGAAGTCAAAGGATGAAATGAAACTGCAGAGCAGGGCAGCTTTGGTATTTATACATGGCAATGCATAGCTCTGAATCTCGGGTTGAGGTGAGCGCAGTAGTCTGAGCGTTTGAATGTCTAGAAGATGCTTGTGATCATGGTGGATCAGAAACATGATGGATGCAATTTCAGTCAGAATTCGCATGGAATAAGTTGGAACCAGATGGATATTTTGAAACTAAGATATTGGAAGCAAAGTTGATGAAAGTTTCCAATTCAGGGTAAAAACGGGACATAGCATTGATATAGTCATAAAGGTATTGGAAAAAGAGTTGAGGGAGCAGGCCTGAATAAGAAAGGAAGAAGAAATGTTCAATATTTCCTACAAAAAGGAAGACAAAACTAGGACCCATCTGCTGAGGAAGGAAATGTGGCTATGTAAATGTGTTTTGGTGGATACATGATGAAACATCCGAAGGGAAACTAATTGGTTACTAATGTCTTCATGCCTCTCTTTATATTCCCATTCTCCTGTGTAAGTTATTTCAAGACCTGATGTACCCTTTCCTGTAACCTGCTGCATCTGTCCAACCCTGCTTCCTTAGGTGTCCTCATTCTGTGACCAGCCTTCTTTGAGACATTTCTCCTCTTCCCCCACCTCCCCAAATATTAGCAGCTGTTCAGCTGCTTAGGCCTGTCATATTTGTGAAACCTCTATGAAGCAAGTGCCATGAGACATTTTTTTGAGTTAAAGGCACTATATAGATGTAAGTTGTAATGCTCTTCAAAGATGGGCAGGTGGCCTGTTCAGAATTCTTTGTTAACAAATACTTCCAATAACAGATTAGTTGATTATATGACCTGGTGCTCTATGTTTCATGCAGAATGTCTGAGCATGTTTATCTGCATAATGGCATAACTAGCACTTCAAAGTTATTCATGCTGAGTTATTTTGGAATGTCTGAGGCAATGTAAGTTGAAAGTCCTTTGGTTTACAATATAAAAATATCAAAATATGCATATAAAGTATTGATATTTTAAATTGCACTTACAATTAATTGCAGATTCCTTGGTATTCCTTTTTTCTTGAAGGTCTTATTAATCAAATATTGTGTGAATATTGCAGATTTTTCTTCATCACAATCCATTTAGTTAGATCACCACCCCAGAAGATTGTTCTAATCTAGTGTATCATTTATACTTTTGATTATACTTTCATAGATGAAGAATTATTTTCCAGGAGCCCTTTTTGATATGTTGCAATATTGGTGTCTTAGATTTTAAAACCATAGCAGAAATCCACTGGTAGTTGAAACTAACTTTTGACATCTTAAAATATAACAGCCATGATCTGATTTGACTGAAAAAAGTTCAGTTTACGAAAACATCCATGGACAACTCATTATTTGCATGGATGTACTGAAGAAACATACACAAAATAATGGTCAGAAGAAGCTAATGTTTGCAGTTACTTATCATCCCGAGTGTCTTAGGATGAGAACCACCTTAGAATCAAAATGGAAGAAATATCTTGAGCTGCTTGAGAAAAGTTGGAATTGAATGACTGGAAGAAAGGCTAGATACCGTGGTATTTAAAGATTGACTCTTACATTTTTGGTTGAATACTTAAAACTGACTGAAAATTGGTATATATAAATATAATTAGTGACATATTTCCATGTCAGGGTGGTGAATGGCTTGGAGGGGAACTTCCAGGTGGTGATGTTCCCATGTATCTGCTGCTCTTGTCCTTCTAGATGGTAGCGGTTGTGGGTTTGAAAGGTACTGTCAAACCTTGGTGAGTTCCTACAGTGCATTTTAAGATGGTATACGTTGGTGGTGGGGGGAGTGAATGAATTGATGTACATATGAATCAATCTCTTAGTTTTGGAAACAACAGTAATCTTGGGTGGCCATTTGGTCTAAAACACCTCCTGAAATTATTTTACTTTTTCTTAGGAAGGTCCTATTGTAGCTTCATAGTTATTTTAGAAACAGTCTGTGGTAATTGAGAGCCTGAAATAATTGACAACACAGGAGTTAACCAATTGAACTTTTCATTGAACCACAGAACTTGTGCCCATGCTTAGTTTTTCAGTCAGTTCCATTTTAAATCACCTGTTTTTCTACCTTTTAATTTCCAAAACATTCAGCAAGTCCATCTCTTCTTTCCTTTCCTAAAGAGACTAATCAAATGCAAGTAAACTTAGGTGTTCTACCTCTACAGCACAGTGGTCAGCACTGCTGCCTTACAACGCCAGAGACCCGGGTTCAATTCCCAGCTTGGGTCGCTGTCTATGTGGAATTTACACGTTTTCCCTGTGTCTGCATAGGTTTCCTCTGGGTGGTCTGGTTCCCTCCCACATTCCAAAAGACATGCTGGTTAGGTGCATTGGCCATGCTAAGTTCTCCCTCCGTGTACCTGAACAGGCACCGTGAGTGTGGCGACTAGGGGATTTTCAGAGTAACTTCATTGCAGTGTTGATGTAAGCCTACTTGTGACAATAATAAACTTTGATTTGAGGCCCAAGAGAGTGACTCGAGATGACTGACTGATGCACAGGAACTGTGGCTGTACCTACGCCATGTGAACTGCTGCGGTTCAAGAAGGTGGTTCACCACCACCTTTTTCAAGATCAATTAGGGATGGGCTAGAGAACACCCACATCCTGTGGGGAGATGGGGAGAAAATAAAGTGATATGCACGACTCAGCAGAGTAGAAGACTTGAATATTCATCCTGCCATACTGTAATGTTCAGATGTGTCAGGCCACTTATCATTTTTCAGTACCTAAATATGCTGATATTTTTATTGCAATAGTGACACTAATGCATTCAATAACTATTTGTAAAATTAATGGATTGCATAGATTTCTTGGAGAGAAGTTTGCATCACAACTGTTACTGCTATAACATTGAAACATTTCAAATGCTTTATGTAGTGAAGCAAGGCTTGCAATAGCTTTGATGTGGAAATGTGCTGGATTGGATGCTAAAGGTACAGACTCTGTCATACTTAATACTATAGCTGGATGCTCGTTGGAATGTTTGCATTATTGCTGGTGCCTCTGCAATAGTAATGAAGTCTGCAGTATTTAACAGCTGTCAAAATTCCTCTGACAAAAAAATATGCTCTATTTTTAAAAAAAATGTTATGTCACAAATGAAAGTGCATATTATACAATAAACTGGAAATTTGATTTAAAGATATTTATACTTGTGTACATACAGGATATTTTGAAAACACATTTTCTACATTTTGAAAATCTGTATTGCCTATTGGAGAAATCTGTCTACCTTCCACATTCTAATTAAAAACTGCTTACTTTGCAGAACTATCAAGGCTAGAACTTATGGCTCAAAGAATGAAATAATGTCAGTGCAAAGCACACAAATGTTGGCATTTAAAAAAAAAAATTGCACTCAAATTGTATGCTTTGTTTATAGGTCAGTTCACTTGGAAAGCTGTAATCATGACAGCCGAGGAGACAATAAATGTTAAAGAGGCGGAAATAATTAAACTGATCCTGGATTTTCTTAATTCAAGGAAACTCCATATTAGTATGCTATCTCTTGAGAAAGAGAGTGGTGTTATAAATGGACTCTATTCTGATGACATGCTCTTCCTCAGGTATGTGGTACAGTTGAGAGCTTATTTAAAATTTTTAATTTTAGTATGTCATGGATGAAGTAACATTTTTAAATGTAAATGTTAAATTCTACTGTAATAATTTACATCCCCTGTTAGACTCATCTTATGTTCATTTACTTGTCCTTTTATTTGCTTTGCACCATCATCACCTTTGTTATTTGTTAACTCCTGCCCTCAGTGCTTTGGCTTTGTTTTTTTCCACCCCTCCTTTTGCTTGGTGCTGTGCTTGCTTAAAAGCTCTTAATTGCTAAGATCTTCCAGTTCTCATGAAAGGTCATTGACCTGAAACAGATGTTTCATATATTGCTTGGTGTTTCCAACATTTTCTGTTTTTATTTCAGATTTCTAGCACCTACAACATTTTGCTTTTGGTTAAATATTTTATTATTCAATATTGGGAATATATCTTTCATCATAGAATCATAGAAACCCTGCAGTGCAGAAAAAGGCCATCTGGCCCATCAAGTCTGCATCGACCACAATCCCACCCAGGCCCTATCCCCATATCCCTACATATTTACCCACTAATCCCTCTAACCTACACATCTCAGAACACTAAGGGGCAACTTTAGCATGGCCAATCAACCTAACCCGCACATCTTTGGACTGTGGGAGGAAACCGGAGCACCTGGAGGAAACCCATGCAGACACAAGGAGAATGTGCAAACTCCAAAAATTGAGGGACTGGTCAAAAAGAAAAGAGAGGCGTATGTTAGGTCCAAGCAGCTAAAAACGGAGGGAGCTCTGGAGGAATACAAAGAAAGTAGGAAAGTACTCAAACGGGGAATTAGAAGAGCAAAAAGGGGTCACGAAATGTTCTTGGCAGACAGGATTAAGGAGAATCCCAAGGCATTTTATTCATACGTTAGGAACAAAAGGGTTGTTAGGGAAAAAATCGGACCTCTCAGGGACAAAAGTGGGGACTTATGCTTGGAGCCCAAAGAAGTAGGGGAGATCCTAAATGAATACTTTGCGTCGGTATTCACAAAGGAGAGGGATGTGTTGACTGGGAGTGTCTCGGAGGGGAGTGTTGAACCGTTGGAGAAAATCTCCATTACAAAGGAGGAAGTGTTAGGTTTGTTAGAGAATATAAAGACTGACAAATCCCCAGGGCCTGATGGAATCTATCCAAGGCTGCTCAGGGAGACGAGAGGTGAAATCGTTGGGCCTCTGACGCAAATCTTTGTCTCGTCACTGGACGCAGGTGAGGTCCCAGAGGATTGGAGGATAGCTAATGTGGTCCCGTTATTTAAGAAGGGTAGGAAGGATAACCCGGGTAATTATAGGCCGGTGAGCTTGACGTCCGTGGTGGGGAAGTTGTTGGAGAAGATTCTTAGAGATAGGATGTATGCGCATTTAGAAAGGAATAAACTCATTAACGATAGTCAGCATGGTTTTGTGAGAGGGAGGTCATGCCTCACTAACCTGGTGGTGTTTTTTGAAGAAGTGACCAGAATGGTTGACGAAGGAAGGGCCGTGGATGTTGTCTATATGGACTTTAGTAAAGCGTTTGACAAAGTCCCTCATGGTAGGCTAGTGAAAAAGGTTGGATCTCATGGGATAAAGGGGGAGGTGGCTAGAGGGTGGAGAACTGGCTTGGTCATAGAAGACAGAGGGTGGTAGTGGAAGGGTCTTTTTCCGGCTGGAGGCCTGTGACTAGTGGTGTTCCGCAGGGCTCTGTATTGGGACCTCTGCTGTTTGTGATTTATATAAATGATCTGGAAGAAGGAGTAACTGGGGTGATCAGTAAGTTTGCGGACGACACAAAACTGGCAGGACTTGCAGATAGTGAGGAACATTGTCAGAGGCTACAGAAGGATATAGATAGGCTGGAAATTTGGGCAAAGAAATGGCAGATGGAGTTCAATCCTGATAAATGCGAAGTGATGCATTTTGGTGGGAATAATGTAGGGAGGAGCTACACGATAAATGGAAGAACCATAAAGGGTGTAGAGACGCAGAGGGACCTGGGTGTGCAAGTCCTCAGATCTTTGAAGGTGACGTCACAGGTGGAGAAGGTGGTGAAGAAGACATATGGCATGCTTGCCTTTATAGGACGGGGCATAGAGTATAAAAGTTGGGGTCTGATGTTGCAGATGTATAGAACGTTGGTTCGGCCGCATTTGGAATACTGCGTCCAGTTCTGGTCGCCACACTACCAGAAGGACGTGGAGGCTTTGGAGAGAGTACAGAGGAGGTTTACCAGGATGTTGCCTGGTATGGAGGGGCTTGGTTATGAGGAGAGATTGGGGAAACTGGGGTTGTTCTCCTTGGAAAGACGGAGGATGTGGGGAGACTTAATAGAGGTGTATAAAATTATGAAAGGCATAGATAGGGTGAACGGTGGGAAGCTTTTCCCCGGGTCGGTGGTGACGTTCACGAGGGGTCATAGGTTCAAGGTGAAGGGGGGGAGGTTTAACACAGATATCAGAAGGACATATTTCACACAGAGGGTCGTGGGGGCCTGGAATGTGTTGCCGGGCAAGGTGGTGGAGGCGGACACACTGGGAACGTTTAAGACTTATCTAGACAGCTATATGAACGGAGTGGGAATGGAGGGATACAAAAGAGTGGTCTAGTTTGGACCAGGGAGCGGCGCGGGCTAATTGTTCTTTGTTTCTCGTTTCAAGGCTTCATTCTATGATCATCTTGCTGGTGCCAGTACAGAGCAAGACTGCGGATAGTTGGGAACCTGTCTCGGGGGCAGGGAATTCAGATGGTGTTCGTAAAGCAGAAGTGGAAATGAATCGGGTTGGGAAGCATTTTCTGATCAGGGCCAGTGTGATCTCCTGGACTCGTTTCGATCGCCACAGGGGGTCGAAGAGGAATTTCCCAGATTTTTCTTTCCTCATATTGGCCCTGGGGTTTTCACTCTGGGTTTTCGCCTCTCCCTGGAGATCACATGGTCTGGAATGGGGGGGTGGGGGTGAGTGAATAGGTTGTGATGAACAAAGCATCGTAGCTGTGAGGGACAGCTCGGTGGATAGGATATTAGGATGTAGATAGGCTGGAAAATTGGGCGGGGATCCTGGATTCAGGATTCAATCCTGGACCGGGGAGCGGCGCGGGCTTGGAGGGCCGAAGGGCCTGTTCCTGTGCTGTATTGTTCTTTGTTCCACACAGACAGTGACCCGAGCCGGGAATCGAACCCAGGTCGCTGGAGCTGTGAAGCAGCAGTGCTAACCACTGTGCTACCGTGCCACTGTTCCCTTCTATTGCCTTGTTTGAGAGTGTTAGTTCCAGAACATTCTCTTGAAGTCATTTGCAGCATCAAAATGGAACTTGAGATTACTCAATCTTTAAGCAATTGACAGAGGTTGTTATTGTATAAGCTGCTGGTCTATTAACAGTAAAGCTTGCTGTGCCGTTCCCTAACCCCTGTACTGAACTGGTGTAACTATATTTTTCAAAATCGTGTACCAAATCTTTCTGTCTATGAGTGAGACTGCAATTTTGTGGTGAATTTGGAGCATCTTTGTGCTGTAAATTCATGACCATTAGGAACCAGATTGAGACTTCCTACGATCATTCATGTGGAATCCTTCAGAAAAAGGCAAAGTGTGAAGTTATTTATTTTGGTAGAAAAATAAAAAATATATATTTTTAAATAGTAAAAGACTGGGAAATGTTTGCATTCAGAATGACCTGGGTGCCCTTGTATGTGCATCACAGAAAATTAACATGGAGGTTTAGCAAGTAGTTAGGAAGGCAGATGGGACGGCAGGGTGCACAGGGGTTAGTACTGCTGCCTCACAGTGCCAAGGACCTGGGTTCAATTCCCGGCTTGGGTCACTGTCTGTGTGGAGTCTGCACATTCTCCCTGTGTCTACATGAGTTTCCTCCGGGTGTTCCGGTTTCCCCCCTCAGTCCGAAGGTTAAGTGTTTTGGCCATGCTAAATTCTCCCTCAGCGTACGCGAACAGACGCCTGAGTGTGGCGACTAGGGGAGTTTCACAGTAGCTTCATTGCAGTGTTAATGTAAACCTACTTGTGACACTAATAAATTTTTAAAAAGGTATGAGAGTTTTTGGTACAAAAGGATTATGATTAAAGATGTCTTACTACAGTTATGCAGAATATTGGTGAAGCCATACCTGGAGTACCTGTGTGCAGTTCTAGTCTCACTCAAGGTAGAGCATCAGGCAGCTTTACTAGATGGCTCCTAGTATGAGGGGATTGTCCATTGTAAAGGGATTAAGTAAATTAGGCCTATATTCCCTTGAGTTTAGAAGAATTCAAGTTGATCTAATTGAAGCAAACATAATTTATAAGGACCTTGACACAAAATGCTGAGAAAATGTTTCCCCTAGCTTGGGAAATCTAAAACATGGGGCTGCAGTCTTGGAATCAAGATTTGGCCATTTAGAACTGAGAGGACAAATTTCTTTACCCAAAAGCATTGAGAATCTTTGAAATTGTCTACCCCAGTGAATTATGGATGTCCAGTCATTGAATATTCAAGACAGAGGCAGATAATGTTTTAGGTATAAAGATATATGGAGATAGATGGCATTGAGATAGAATGTTAGCAATGATCTTCCTTTCCAGCTCTTATGCTCTTATGTTCATCAGCCTGTGATGGATTTGAGCCCAGGCTCCAGAGGTGAAAGACAATTGTTTGATCCACTCAGTTCATAAAAGCTGTGGAAACGCCAGTTAGGCTGGAATCCTTTCCTTGAAGCCTTCTCCACTCAAATTGATCTGAATGAAGCTATAATCATAAACTGTCAAGGGTTCGTAGTCATTCAAATGAAATCAATTCTGTAAGATCCAGTCGTGTAGCCCTTGAAATCTTCCAGAATTGGCTAAACCAAATTATGCTGTGTTCCGAAGTGTATGTTTCCCAGCAAGCATTTAACAGTCTGTTGCCTCTATTTGTCAATTTTTGCACCTGTAAGTACTGTATAATACAATTACACTGTGACTTCACAAGTAGGCTTCTTTTCTTTACAAAGTGCAAAGTGAAATACCTTTATACTTGTATTATAATGTGGTACCTGGCAACCAGGGGCAACTTAACCACTACCATTATGGGACTGAGTTTCTGGCTGATAGCCGATTTGACTATCAAAATGCCAGCTATAACTATAGGGGGTTGGTTCAACAGGATCATCTGTTTGAGAGAAAGATTACAAGTTTCCAACATGTGTATTTGACATTGGCAAAGTCATCAAAACACTAAGTTTAAACTCATTTAATTGGATCAACTTATCCCATTTAACTAGGCAACTATGGAGTTTCTACACAGTTGGAGACAAGGACCCATTGTCCACGAGTAGTGCTGATACTGGAATTTAATGAGATGAACTCTGCCAAATCCAACAAAAGTGACAATCAATGCATTTTTAATATGGTTTACATTCAAGTAAATTTGACTTTTAACTTCAGTAGATGACAATTCCTGTGCACAAAATGAAAAACGATGTACACCAGTCTGTTGGTAATAGGAGGCACACACTGACAAGTTTTAACATAATCTATTTATTGAAATTGTGAGACAGACTTTGTTTCGCCACTCTTTCCCTTTTCTGTCCTCTCCTGACATTGTCTTCTTTCTGAGGTAAGGTTCTATGGACAACAGGCATCGTCCAATAATTTGTCACAATGGCTATTACTTGTGTTGAACTCTGACAATCCATGCAATTGCATCACTTGACTGCAATAAACATTTTAACCTAGCGTAATCTTGTCATAAGAACATAAGAAATAGGAGCAGGAGTAGGCCATCTAGCCCCTCGAGCCTGCCCCGCCATTCAATAAGATCATGGCTGATCTGAAGTGGATCAGTTCCACTTACCCGCCTGATCCCTATAACCGCTAATTCCCTTACCGATCAGAAATCCATCTATCCGTGATTTAAACATATTCAACGAGGTAGCCTCCACCACTTCAGTGGGCAGAGAATTCCAGAGATTCACCACCTTCTGAGAGAAGTTCCTCCTCAACTCTGTCGTAAACTGATCCCCCTTTATTTTGAGGCTGTGCCCTCTAGTTCTAGTTTCCTTTCTAAGTGGAAAGAATCTCTCCATCTCTACCCTATCCAGCCCCTTCATTATCTTATAGGTCTCTATAAGATCCCCCCTCAGCCTTCTAAATTCCAACGAGTACAAACCCAATCTGCTCAGTCTCTCCTCATAATCAACACCCCTCATCTCTGGTATCAACCTGGTGAACCTTCTCTGCACTCCCTCCAAGGCCAATATATCCTTCCGCAAATAAGGGGACCAAAACTGCGCACACTATTCCAGCTGTGGCCTCACCAATGCCCTGTACCGATGCAGCAAGACCTCCCTGCTTTTATATTCTATCCCCCTTGCGATATAGGCCAACATCCCACTTGCCTTCTTGATCACCTGTTGCACCTGCAGACTGGGTTTTTGCATCTCATGCACAAGGACGCCCAGGTCCCTCTGCACAGCAGCATGTTGTAATTTCTTTCCATTTAGATAATCCAATTTGCTATTATTTCTTCCAAAGTGAATAACCTCGCACTTGTTAACGTTATACTCCATCTGCCAGATCCTTGCCCACTCACTCAGCCTGTCCAAATCTCTCTGCAGACCTTCTACGCCCTCCACACGATTCACTTTTCCACTTATCTTTGTGTCGTCTGCAAACTTTGTTACCCTACACTCAGTCCCCTCCTCCAGATCGTCTATATAAATGGTAAATAGTTGAGGCCCCAGTACCGATCCCTGCGGCACGCCACTAGTTACCATCTGCCAACCAGAAAAGCACCCATTTATTCCGACTCTCTGCTTCCTGTCGGATAGCCAATCCCCAATCCACGCTAACACCCTACCCCCAACTCCGTGTGACCCAATCTTCTTCAGCAACCTTTTGTGAGGCACCTTATCAAACGCCTTTTGGAAATCCAAAAACACCGCATCCACCGGTTCCCCTCCGTCAACCGCACTAGTCACATCTTCATAAAAATCCAACAAGTTCGTCAAGCACGACTTTCCCCTCATGAATCCATGCTGCGTCTGCTTAATCAAACCATTCTTATCCAGATGGCCTGCTATTTCTTCTTTAATGATTCCTCCTTGAAACACATGGACTTCTAGCAGGGATTATTGAATCATGTATGAAAGAATGATCCTGTCAGGTTTTGCAACCCGAATTAAGGCTCTAAAACCAGTGATAGTTTCCCTACCATTGCTCCATCTAATGCCACTGAAGACTAGGGATCAAACTTGGAGTAAACATGGTAAAGATGAGTCAGCTTCTCATTGAGTAAGCATGCTGAGCCTTCAGAAGAATCTACCAATATACAGAGTACAAAGTAAAGAAATAGACAGGGCTACCTTACCGTAACTTTTCATTTCCCTATAGTCACATTTGCATTAACTTCTTTGCTAGGTTTGTAAACTTGGATTGTGCCATTTTATACAATGTAGTATTTCACCTTTGAAATAATCTTTGGACATTTTACAGACAGCTAGTACTTGATGGCCATTGGGATGAGGTGCTTCAATTCATCCAACCACTTGAATGTATGGAAAAATTTGATGCAAAAAGGTTAGTTCATTTTTGTTTTTTCTTGGTTATACTTCCTTTCTCCTTCTAAATAAACTTTTGTTGAAGTAACAATGTCCTTGCATTTCAGACATCTACCACGGACACAGTTTAAAGCAATATTCCTCCTCATTCATTTTGAAAACAGCTCCATTTACACTAGAGCAATTAGTTAGCAGGTCCAGATGACTGTTTTGCTCTTTCACCTGTCTACACTATCTGGTTTAGCCCTGTTATTGTTTCTGAATTTTGAAGCAGGGCTATTGATGGCTCTTGTCAATTTTAGATGCAAAGAAGATTAAGATCGAGACTAATGAGTTAATTATTAATCAGCACTAAAATTGCAGCTAGTTGCTCTTGCGTTTGTAGGTTGATGTAGCTGATCATTTGTGTTAAGAACCCAGCTGATGATAAATGCAAGGGCATCCCAAAACTCAAAAGGGTAACTTGGAACATTGGTTCTTAATCATTTATTTTTCAGTTTAGTATAATGTGAAGAAAGATATGCAACCCAGTGAGGAAAGGTCAGCCTTGTTGTAATCATTCAAATGAAAAAATGTTTATTAACTTGTAAAAACATACAGCAAGAAAGGCCACAGCACAAAACAAGGGTATACTAACTACAATAATGGCTCTGTGAATTTAATCTGAATTAACCCCATTCCATATCTATCATGTTCCTAAACTCTGAGAAATGTCTCTTGTCCCAAAACAACATTCCATGCTGTTTAACTCTTGAGCTAAATCCAGCAAAAAGTTACCACCCACAAGTTGTATCTTTAATTTTGGGAAGCCTTTCTCCTGATACAGCATAGGGCTTTCAAACAGCAGAATCCTGCTTTTGGGAGATCTTCTCTTTCCAGTTGGGCTTGGCTATGATCATAAAGGCTCACCAGTTGCTTTTCCTCCTTTACAGAGCTATCCCTGCTACTGATATACCGTATTTTCCTTTTGATCTCATTCTATATTACAAATCGTCTTAGAAGCCACGCTTTTAGCATTTAAGTGTGATATGCTTTCTTATGTCTTCACTCCGAACACATTTCTTCTTTAGTTTTAACACTTAAAATTCTATATTCTTGTTCTCCAAATATGTTTACCCTGTTGCTAAGCTAATTCGCATCTCAAAAACCTTCCTGGCAGCTGCACTCTTTTTAATCAATTCCATTTTTTCCAGTTCTTAAATCTTTATTTTATTCAAGCCTTTTAACATTTAAAGCTAGCATTTCAGGCTCTTGGTTTTGGTTTCCCTTAAAAAGAAACAGCAAATCACAGTGAAGATCAATCGACAATTTATGGTGACTGTTTGCAGTATGGTTAGAACTTGATACCAAATTTTCAATCCATATGTAATTTTTAAGAAAAAGCTTGAACAGCATTCTCAAAAAATCAATTGGATTGCTCAACTGTGTTTACTTATAATATGGACTATTGTTCTAACTATTCTCTCTGCACCTCACAATTGTGATTTAATATTTATTCTTGCAAATGAGTCACTTACTTGATTCTTTTAGAAAAGCAAAATACTGTGGATGCTGGAATCTGAAACAAAAACCGAAAAATGCTGGAAAATCTCAGCAGGTCTGACAGCATCTGTAGAGAGAGGGAATAGAGCCAACGTTTCAAGTCAGGATGACCAGTCGTCACCTGTTTCTGTTTTTGCACTTGATTCTTTTGACTTGTGTTCATCCTATACGAATAATATATGTTGTCGTCGGGCTAACTCGCAGATCAATCAACTTTCAATTTTAAAAGTTTGTGTACAAGTTGATGGAAGCTGAAGTAGGCATCCAAATTTCACAGCCCTGAATATTTGGTATTAGAAATTTACTGTTTCAAATTATAGCTAGTGGTTACATGTATGAAAGCATTTTTATAACGGAAGAATTGTAGCCTATTAATCCTATGTTATATCTCATTTGTGACCTGACTTCTAATAATTCCTTAGTTATATTGTGAGAATGTGTCATAATACTGTACCTCCATTCATTGTTAACCATTTTGAAAGGGTAGAAAATCATTTAATCTAGTTAATCTGATTTTCCAGATTCCGATATATTATATTAAAACAGAAGTTTTTGGAAGCCTTGTGTGTGAACAATGCAGTGTCAGCAGATGATGAACCGCAACATGTAAGTGCTTGAACTAATGAATTTGTCCTTGTGTGGAATTCTGTACAGTAAGGCAAAATGCCATGGCAAATGAATCATTTTTAACACAAGGCTCAAATGTAACTGCCTGCATGTGCCTTTAGTATCTCTCCTGATCATTTACTGATCATTTAGTTATTAATATTCTTGTAACCTTGGTGTTGTATTTGATTCTGAGCTGAGCTTCTGACACTCTTCTCCTTTGTTTGTTTTTCATTTATTTTTTCCCCCTCAACACGTTTTTCCTCAGTCCCATACTTGTCTGGGATTGGATTGAGGAAGTAAAAGTTACAATAAAAATGGGCAGAGCATGAATGTTTAAAATAAAATTAGGATTTTGGTTTGGATCTCCTGTTCAGAAGGATATTTCCTCTAGCATTATGAATATACTTTAATGTAAAAATTAGGCTCATATTGAAGTATACTTGCACTAAAAATCTCATAGATCTTGGATATTATTTGTTGCAGCTAGAGTATACAATGCAAGAGGCTGTGAAGTGTCTCCATGCACTAGAAGAATATTGTCCTTCCAAGGAAGACTACAGCAAACTCTGCTTATTGCTTACCCTTCCTCGCTTAACAAACCACGCAGAATTTAAGGATTGGAATCCCAGCACTGCTCGTGTCCAGTGCTTTGATGAGGCCTGTGTCATGGTGGCAGAGTTCATCCCAGCTGACAGAAAGTTGAGTGAAGCTGGTTTCAAAGCCAGCAATAACAGATTATTTCAACTTGTCATTAAAGGTTTGCTCTACGAGTCTTGTGTGGAGTTCTGTCAAAGTAGAGCCACTGGTGAAGAAATCAGTGAGAGTGAAGTACTGCTTGGAATTGATTTGCTGTGTGGAAACGGGTGTGATGATCTGGATTTGAGCCTTCTCTCATGGCTTCAAAATTTATCACCCGATACTTTCTCCTGTGCTTTTGAACAAAAGATTTTGAATATCCATACAGATAAACTTGTAAAACCCACAAGGTCTTCATACTCTGATATTTTAACACCGCTAATTAATAAACTGTCTCCTTACCCATCGTCCCCAATGAGGCGCCCACAATCTGCTGATGCATATATGTCACGTTCCTTGAACCCAGCTTTAGACGGTCTGTCGTATGGTCTGACTAGCCAGGAGAAGCGGAATGCTGATATAGTGAACAGAAGTTCTCCAATGTCTCATTCTTTTGCAAACTTTCATTATCCTGGCACGCAAAATCTTTCCAGAAGCCTTATGCTGGAAAACACAGACTGTCACAGCATATATGAGGAATCGCCAGAAAGGTTAGTTTATTTTTGTACTTAATTATATGTTTACTTTTTAGATAAAACGTTTTGGATCAACTTTCATGTCTTGTAATATGTTAATCATTTACAGTAAATATACCATTAAAGTTTAGAACAGTCCATTAAACATTTTCATCTATGTTTTAATGTTTATTTTTCTTGATGAAGTTATATATTATTAAAGCCTTTTGGCTTGCACTCATCAGGATTGACACAAGAACACCAAATTGCAAAGGGAGCAATCATAATTTATAATGCATGAGAAAAAGTATTGATTTCCACCCTTTTCTCGGACATTATACATAGCTAGTCTCTTTGAAAATTGGCATTCTTGTATTGTCCTGATGAGTGCAAGATGAAAGGTTTGGCAGCATGTCTCTTTTTGTTAGCAATACTCAAGTTCTGTACTACCAAGTGACTATTTATACTTTCCCAACATACTGTTTGTTATATGGAAAGAAGGTGAACTGGTTAATTAGGAGGCAATCATAGGAATGGTGCAGTGAAGTAAAAACTCATTTTCCAGGCAAGTAGCTAGAACTGGTGAGAATGAAAAAATGCTCATGTGAAAAACCTGAGTTTGAATCCTGGATAGGAAAGGAATTTAACTTTGGTTGTTTCTTCTGCAAATCACAAGATAAATGCATTTGAAGGTGATTTTTCAACTCCTCTCGGACCCTAAAGTGTTTGTTCTCTTCCCCCCTCACTCCCACCATGTCATCTTTTTGGGTTTTGAAATGTAACCAGTCTGACACCTCAGGCTTTGTGTAGTTATGCGTCCCTGTCATGAGGCAGACATCTCAAGATCAGCTCAGTAAAATCCTCTCTCAGAAATACAGTAATGAAGACCACTGTCCTTAGAATTGAACATTGACAGAGAATGGCAAAAAATAGATTTTTTAAACTTTCAAAAGGAGCAGAAAAGACATTGAGAACCCAGGACACAGGTTCAAAATCTACAAAACAGCTGCTGAAAAGATAAAGAAAAACAGTCTGCAAGAAACCAAAAGAAAAGTGCACACAGGCTGCAAGTGAAATTACTGACTGCAAAGCAAAGGAAGTAAATACTGAGTGAGTGGCTGCAGTAAATTTTCCAATCCCATCTCCAGTCCAATTGAAAAATGATGAATGACAAAACTCCCAGTTTTTCCAGTTACAATGGCAAAACTGAAATTCCAAAAGACTTGATTAAAGAAGCCTGAAGTGATAAGGGTAGCAACACTATTAACACTGTTGGGGATGGACCGCTAGGGTGTATTACCCTAAATCAGACAAGCAAAGGAAAAAGACAACAGATTTTGAAAGCCTTGAATGTGCATTCGAACCCTGAATGTATGTTATGGAAGATATATATTCAACACTATTAAGTAAAGACCATTAAGCTGTTAGCTAAATCTGGCTCATTGCTCTTTAATAAATCTAATATGACTTGTCCCCTTGTAGGATCTAAGAACTATTACTGTGGAAAACTATCTCAGGCACACTAAGAAGTTCACTACCTTTCTGATACACTAATTGGTTTTCCCAATCATTATGAAAATTAAAATCCCCTTTCTGAAGTAAAATCAAAACATTGGAAAAATGCATACTTTTCAAAGCACTTGCACCCATCTGTGGTGTGATTTCTATCACATGGAATGTTCAGCATGGGAAATTGGTTTTTCAGTATGCTGTGCCAGTTCCATTTTCCATGTGATGGTTGCATGACGAGATCGTATCTATTTCTTCACTCTGACATACAGGTTTAGAAGTTTATTCACCTCTAAGGATTCTAAATTCAGTGTAATCTTTTGATTTTTGTCAGGATGAAGATCTTTTGGACACAAAGCACAAATAATGCTTTCGAGGGGAATAGTTCCTATCTCCCTGTTTGGTTTTTCCATGTTCTTTAAAAATAATTATTATAATTGATTAATTATTTTGATCATTCAGTTCCTTTTTCATTTTCTCTCCACTCCTTCACCGTATCTTATAGGACAGACTCCCCAGTACCCAGAATTCAGCATTCTACTAATAGTGGTAACAGTGAAACTTTGATTCAGGATGGAGCATCACTTGTTAACTCCATAGAAGTAGCACCAAATGCAGCCACCTCGAAAATGGAAAATAATGAGGTGAATATTAGATTTATTATATTAATACTATCTTTTGAGGTATTTTCTTTTAACCCATATCATGCAATTTTTGTTCAGAGACAAAAAAAAGTGCCTGCCGATGTATGCTATGACTGCTTGCATTTATGTGAAAATTGTCCATCTTCCAAAAAATAAAACTTAAGCACTGTGGTTTCGAGGGTAAGTATCAGAGATTTCTGGTTAGGAAAAGGCTGAACTCTTGACCATTAATCTATTTGCTACAAGTTATAATCCTGTAACTCTATGACATTGCAAATTGCTTTCATTGTGTGGGTCTGGTCAATAAAGGAGGAGTGGAGCTTGGAATAAATTGTAAGGGATCCTGTGATGCAGATCATTTGGGAGAAATTTCTAGCAAGCAGGAGTGATTTTTTTTTTTTGTTCCTCTGTTTGCCTACCTTGTCATCAATAAAACTGATCATTCATATCTCCAATTAAACGTTGAGCTAATGATTTGTGCTCCACCCAATAATTTCATATTAAAGATTATGACAGCTCCAAATTCTCCAATTCCCAATAGCCTATCTCAAGCTGCTCAATATTGTTCATTTAGTAATTTGTTTGACTTGCATGTTCACTAGTTTGGCAATAGTTAGAAAAGTAATCACATGATTCAATCTTAAAGAAAAATTAGTTCAGAATGCTAATTTAGTTTTTAAAAATCATAGTGCAATGAAATTAAAGTATTGTTTAAAGATAATTGCAAATGTTTTCAAAAGTATTTGATATCATAAGTGTATAAGGGGAGTTCCCCTATTGTTGTTGTACATATGGTCCATTTGGTCAGTTCAACAGTTATTTCATTAAGCAGACTCGACTACTACTCAATTATTCTGAACTGTGTTGTGAAGAACTTGGGCTTTGTTTCTGGGAAATGCTATTGATTATTATCTGTTGCATTGTGCATAATGATGACAGTAATGTGTTTGCTTATTATCCCTTTTTAAAAATCCTGTAGTGTTAACTTTTGAATGTCTGATTTTAAAGCACAACTAAAGGTTGCAAATATTCACAGGTTTTTCGCTTCTAAAGAAAAAAGGGTAAAATTTCCAAACAAACAGCATAGGTGGAATTTTCCACCCGCCCCCGCTGCAAGTTTCATGGCAGTGGCCAGCGGCAAGATCTTCTGGACCCACTATTGTCAACGAAGTTTCCCGTGGAATCCACCTTTTGCTGCCATGAAACCTGTGACGGGCGTGCACCGTCAGTGGGACCACAAGATCCCGCCGGCATGAATGGCTGAAAAGTTCCGTCCCGTATTTATATTTTCATTTTTTTCACTATTCCTGAAATTGAAATTTGTCCATATTACATGAGAAGCATGAAACCTCAAGCACCTCATATGGATACATCTACAAATGTGAATCCAGGGGATGAATGTTAGCAAGTTGTTTTGGATCGCCATGGTTGAGCCTATTCCTTCTATGAGTCAACATCGATGCACATTTCTGACAGCATTCCTAAACTGAGGTTCCTGTCCCAAAAGCCCAATTGTTTTCCCCTTCTGATGTGCCAGATAAGGGTAACACAGTCCAGATCAGTATGCTGGTTCACATTTATTCACTTGACTATTAATGGATTTTTTGAAGGAATTTTGCTTCATTTTTTCATTTCTCAAGGGATAAATAGATCGCTTAGTTGTCTTTGTTGGAAGGAGTGGTTTGAATGAGTCAAAATAGGTTCTCAGGGTCCATATTTTCTGATCTTGCTGGAACGCTGAATGTTCTTAGAAGAAGTGCCACTTGTTATAAAATACAAAGCTACAAATTGGGTTTTTTGACAGAACAGCTGTATGCAGTTCATAATACTAGGCATGCAATTTTGTTTGAGTATACTGAAATCTAAAGCAAAAGTTGAATAAATTTATACAGTCTTATAACTGCAAACAATTTAGTTATTAATTTTCCTTATCTCATAGCTGAGAGAATCCGCAGATCAATTTCAAGAATACTATCGACAGCGAATGCGCTATCAACAGCATCTAGAGCAAAAGGAGCAACAAAGGCAAATGTACCAGCAAATGTTACTAGAAGGAGGGGTCAATGAAGATAATGGAGCAAGCCAGCAGCAGAACCTCACAGAGCAGTTCCTTAACAAGTCAGTTTCCACTCTGCTACAAATGGCACCACACCCCACATTTCATTCCTTCTCCCAAAAACAATTTGTTTCTTTACAAAGTACCATTGTATACTGTAAACAAAATCTGTTTCTATGAAGATTTTGTGAAATACAATTTGACGGTCAGCATGAATATCTGTAACGGTAAAGTCACCATAGTCCCAGATGACCATTTGTGAAAAACATGATAGAAACCCAAGTCTTTCTTTTATTGAACCAACTGTTCTAATCTACGCGTCCATAGGCTGCTCTCCCCTTTGAGGGGAGAGACTGGTGGTGATTTAACCTGAGGATCACCACATCTTAGGCGAGGGGCAAGGTTGAGATGGTGGCCCTTCATGAATAACCTCAGTGAGTAAGGGAATTGTACTCATGCTGTTGATGTCACTTTGCATCATGGACCAGCTGTCCAGCCAACTGAGCTAAACTGACCCCCAAATATCTGTCATAAAGTTATATAATAGAATATTTTAAAAATTGCTGTATATTTAGTAAACTCGATGGTATAATTTGATTTTTGTCTTTTTTAACAGATCAATGCAAAAGCTAGAAGAATTGAACCTAGGAATGGATAATCTTAGCACTGAGGCACAATCTCCTAACCAACAGTGTAATGGAAACCAACTAAATGAACAAAATGGTTCTTCAGCCATTAACTTTTCAACACCACTTGAAGTTAATCAACAACATTCGGGATTGCCTGATGGCTCAAGCCAGTGTACAAGTACACCAAATAAACCAAGCACAGGGAATGCATCCCCCTATCCTGAGGGCTCCTCATTCTTTACCATGCAAAAGTAAGATATATATATTTCAACAGTATCAATATAGTACTAGAAATTGTGAAAAATGTTTCGTAGTCTTTGTTGCAAATCACTTTTTATAGATATTTATAATACAAAAATATTTGATATGCAGTGAAGCATTTCCATTTACAATATCCTCTGTAGACCAAATATTTTCTCCGTTTAATTAGCTATACACTGAGCCAACCCTTCTGAGGTGGTATATGCTGAAGAGCTCTGGCCCATTGCAAATCAGATCATGTTTTTTTTCTCCCAGTCACAAATGAGATGTTGACAAAACTAATACAATAGTAACATGATGGGATTAAATGTTTCCATGGTTCTGAAAAGGGAGTAATTACTAGTGAGTAGAGTTATAAATGCAATCTAAGCAATATGATTTAACATGTTGTCCCAGAATCTCAGAATTGTTATGGCGCAGAAGACCATTTGGCCCATTGTGTCTAAATGTCCCGGCATATTTGCTACTGCAAATACTTGACAATTACAGCTAATTGGTTCATGAGTTTGGATTTTCTTTTATGAACAGTACACTATCTTAAATGTTTTTTAAAAAAACTCCAATGTAATTAACTGTAGCTTTTAATTTTATTTTTATTTAGTGCAGATTCTTCTTCTTCAAAAGATCCTTTAATAGGTTCATCAGTCATAGAAAATGCTTCAGTTAGTGGAAATGGAACTAAGGATGAAGAGGTACACTTGTCACTTATTAAACTTTATTAATGTCAGAATTCACTGCTGTGTGCTACATATACTCAGCTAACAAAGATTCTCTTGGAAGCGGATTGTTTAATGGAGGTGTTTAATTGTTTGGTATTAATTCCATGTCTCCACCAATTTCCTACACACTAATAGCTCAGCATAGCTTTGAAAATTACGGTCAGCCTTCTGCCTGTCCTTTCTGGATTTAGATTTTCTCACTTTTTGTTTCTCTTTGGGTTCTGATTTCTGGCTCTGTCTTTTGTGTTCAATTGTCTGTAGATGTTCATTTCTCTCTAGCTATTTTTTCTTGTTCTTTCAGTTGGGAGGCTATAGATGTCATAATGTGGTTGGGAATAGAGGCATGGAATTATTTTTGATAATCCAGTCTCCTTCGAAGAGTCTGACACAGGGTTATCCAAACTTGATAAGTTAGCTCTGTTCTCTCTTCACAGATGCTGTCAGTGCTGGCTGAGATTTTCCAGCGTTTTCTGTTTTTGTCTTTTTTAGCTAAGAAATAATATATTCATTGCTGTGGTTTACTTTTTGTGAATATATTTTGTTCTTTCAGAGATTGTTCTTTAAGTACTTCAAATCTTTTATTTTTCACTTGCATTAGTTGCTTGAAAATTTGACTGCATTTTGTACAGGAACTGACCTAATTACATGTGTGTACACACGGACCAGGTGTCAGATTTTCTGTTGTATTTTATTTTTGGTTACCATTAATTGATGTTCATATTCAATGTTGTTGTGAGTGTTGGTGTTGCAATACATTCCTGGCATACTTACAGACTGTAGCCAAGGCAGCCAGCCAGGTGAGAGAAGCAGTAGCAAAAGCACAAAGAACAACAGATTGAGTTTGTGGTTTCTGGAGAGTATTATGGCCAGTTCAGATTGGAGGGCTATAAAGGTTTCTTCAAAAATCAAATATAATTTTAAAATATTTTAGTAGATTGTAACTTATAATGGCAGTAACTGTGGAGAAGCTGTGGTGATGGTGTTCAGCTGCCCCTGACAGTTCAACAGGGCGTTGCATAGCTTATTAACAAGATTGACGTGAGAAATCCTACTCAGAGTGCCACTATAGGCATGAGAGAGAATTGCTTCAGTTAACTGGGTATTTTTATAATGTAAAGCCCATTAAAAATATTTGCATAACAGTTTTCAACAGAATTTGACACAAGAACTTAAGTAGATTAATAACTTATACTAATGTCTTTCCTGCAATTAAATGTTTGAATCTCTCCAATCAGTACCTCAGCTATGCCTTCTGCCTCCATGCCTAGTTCCCCTTTTTGGCCCCTAATCAACCTCATTCCTCCTCTTTATCCCTTTACTATTTATATCCCTATAGAAGATGTTTAGATTGCCTTTTATGATGGTTGCCAAACCATTTACCTCTCATTTCCTTTTTACAGTTACCCTCTGAATATTTCTATATTTGACCTGGCTCATGCTTTTATTATCAACCTAACAACTATCTTTATCTGCTTCACTTTACTCTCTATCTTTATATTGTCATTCAGGGAGCACCAACTTCGGTTGCCCCTTGCTTTTTCCCTCATGGGAATGTACCGTAGCTGTACTCAAACCATCTTTTTAAAGGTAGCCCATTGTTCCATTATAGTTCCACCTGCCAATTTTTGATTCCAATGTCCTTGGGACAGATCGCTCTTACCATACTGAAACTGGGCCACAAATTAATTATTTTTACTTTAGATTACTCCTTGTTCTTTTCTGTAGCTTACCTAAGCCTCCTGATACTATGATTGTTGTTTTCTATATATTTCCCTCCTGACAATTGATCCTTCTGAAGTAGTATAAGCTGAACAACTCTAGACCATTGCAAATCAGATCATGTTTTTTTTTTTCTCCTAGTCACAGATATGAGATGTTGACAAAACTAGAACAATAGGAACATGATGTGATTAAATATTTTCATGGTTCTGAAAAGGGAATAATTACTAGCAAGTAGAGTTATAATCTGCAAACTAAGCAATATGATTTAACATGTTGTTCCAGAATCTCAGAATTTTCAGATCTTTCACCAGATCCTTCCTCGGTGGGTTGGAAATATGCTGGTCAAGAAAATTCTCCTGAAACTCTTTCCGAGTATGTAGCACAATTATAGTTCCCCATTATCATAATATAGTTTTTGCACCTGTCCGTAATTTCTCTGCAACTGTGCTCCTCTACATCCTTCTGACTAGTTGGTGACTGAAAGCATACACAGTAGTGTAATGGTATGACTATTGTTTCTTAAATCTAATCAAATAGATTCTGCCTATGATCCCTCCAGGGCATCCTCTCTCTCCAGTACTGTAATATTCTCCTTAATCAATGTTGCCACCCCTCTTTTTTTAAGGTGACTGGCAGTGAAATGAGGGGAAAACCTTTTTTATGCAGAGTAGATAGGATTGGAAATACCCTGTCTGAGAGTGCTCGAGGCAAGTTCAATTGTGGCTTTCAAAGGGGAATTTTATAAACCCATGAAGAAAAAAAATGCAGGTCTACGGGGAAGGTGGGGATGGTGGAATTAGTTTAAAAAATTGCTTTTTCAGACAGTAGGCAGCCAAATGGCCACCTGAAACAATTCCATGATTCTATCAAATTTCCACCCCTGCAACAGTACTGAATGGCCCTTATCAAAGTTACATGATATCCTGTATGGCAGACCATGGTTAGCTATCTCTCCTCAACGTTGTCTGCATCCTTTGACACAATCGACCACATCTTCCAACATTTCTCCTCCATCATCCAGCTAGATGTAACTGCCCTCATCTAGTTCCATCTTGTCTATCCAGTCATGGCGAACGAATTATGTGCAGTATCTTATTCATCATTATCTCCAGTGAGTTCATCTGAAAACACAATGTAAAATTTCACCTGTAAGCTGTTGGCACCGAACTCAATGTAACTGCCATTTCTCCAGATACCTCTGATTTGTCACACTGCTTGTCCAAAGTCCTCAGAATCACAGAATTGTTATGGTGTAGGAAGTGGCCATTTGGCCCTATGTGATTGCACTGGCTCTCCAGCAAGCATCATGATTTTATGCTGTTTTCTCATATTCCTGCACATTGCTTATTTTCAAGTCATCATCTAATGCCCTGTTGAATGCCTCAATTGAACCTGCCTCCACACTTCCTGGCAATGAATTCCAGACCCAAACCACTCATGATTTTTTTTCTCTCACATCACATTCATACTGTATGAACAGAAATGAATAGGGCGGCACGGTAGCACAGTGGTTAGCACTGCTGCTTCACAGCTCCAGGGTCCCGGGTTCGATTCCCGGCTCGGGACACTGTCTGTGTGGAGTTTGCACATTCTCCTCGTGTCTGCGTGGGTTTCCTCCGGGTGCTCCGGTTTCCTCCCACAGTCCAAAGATGTGCGGGTTAGGTTGATTGGCCAGGTTAAAAAAATTGCCCCTTAGAGTCCTGGGATGCGTAGGTTAGAGGGATTAGCGGGTAAAATATGTGGGGGTAGGGCCTGGGTGGGATTGTGGTCGGTGCAGACTCGATGGGCTGAATGGCCTCCTTCTGCACTGTAGGGTTTCTATGATTTCTATGAAATGTTCTCCAAATAAATATTGAGGAGATCAAAGCTATTGTCTAGGTCCCTGCCACAAACTCCATTCCCCACCTTCATCTCTCTTGACAACTGTAAGAGGCAGAACAGTTTAGGTTTCAATTGACCCCAAGCTGAGCTATTACCACATATCCATGATAGCATTAAGACTACCTTCGTCCAACTTCATAACTTTGGCTGACTTCACTCTGGCATCAGTTCATCAGCTAAAACAGCCATCAATCTCTTTTATTATTGTAGATTTAACTATTCGATGTTCTGCTGGCCTACCTCATTTTCTACTCGACTGAAAATTGATCCAAAACTCTATCATTAACCCATTGCTTTGCTGACTTATATTGGCTCCTGGTCCAGCATCACCTTCACTTTAAAAGCTCATTCAGAATTAAAATACTACAGATGTTAGAAATCGGAAAACAAAAACACATTGCTGGAAATACTCAGCAGGTCTGGCAGGATCAGTGGTGGGAGAAACATGATAACAGGTCAGATTGAAGAAGTTTTATTAGTAACTGGAAATGATAGATGTATCTAATTTTTTGCATATACAGAGGCAGGGAAGATAATTAAAGAGAAGGTCTGTAATAGTGACAAAGGTGAGATAAAGGACAAAGGAGATGATGGTGCAAGGCAAAAGGAGACAATAATGGGTCAAAAGCCAAAACATGAGTCTAAGAGATGTAAATGGGAAAAGTAGAATCAATAGCTGCCTTCCGAGAAAACAGGAGGACATGGGTCATGATCTGAAATTATTGAGCTCAGTGTTGAGTCCAGAAGGCTGTTACGTGTCTGATTGAAAGATGAGATGCTACTCCTCAAGCTGAAATAGACCTTTATTGGAACAGTAAAGGGAGGCTGATGTCAGATTAGCTGCACTTCTGGTGATTGACCCACCAACTCAACTTGCTGATGGGATTTTTAAGGGGTTCAACTATCTTGAGAAATAGAATTCTTCATGATCCTGAAAGTTCTATCTGAAATGATCATTCTGGCTATACAGTTGAGACATTTTACCAGCTGTGTTAGTTTTAGCTAGTTAAATTTGGACATGTTCTCAGGATATACTTGTTTCTTTCCAATCTACACCGACAGTCTCTGGACTTGTATAAATGGAATGCCCTTATAAAGGGAGCGAGTGGGCTTCACGTCACAGAAGCAAACACCGTATTTCTCCAGAAGTACGGTGGTGGTGTCCACAAACATTAGACATCTGATTTTTTCTTTACAGAACTTCTGTTTATGTTGCAAGTACAGAAGCATTTAACTATTGTGTTTTTTAACACGTTATAGGATGATGGAACTAGAAAGCAATTCATTGCCATTCATACCCTCGAAGACACTCAAGCTATAAGGGCAGTAGCATTTCATCCAAGCGGGACTCTCTATGCTGTTGGTTCAAATACCAAAACCTTAAGGGTTTGTGCTTACCCAGAGGTTATTGATCCAAGGTAATTTAAAAATATACAATTTGTGAAATTATTAAAAATGTAACTGTCGAAATAACAAACAGTTGCAATCCAACCTGATTTTTTTTGTCAAGTGTCTAATCAACTGCTGGCTATTCTGCTAGGGGGGCAGAAGCAAAGCATTCAGGTCTGCAGTACCCCAGAGCACTTTTGATTCATCATGCAGGTAAAGTATTAATTAATTAAATCCTAAAGATAAATTTGTCATTGGAATTCCTCCCAGTTGGCCTTAGGTAGCCCTGCCAATCTGAATTAGGAGCATAGTTCTGGGTATTTGGAAGTTTAATACTGATTTGTACTAGTAAACTGTGGTTTTAGCTTGAGTGGGGTTAGGACCCCGCAGCCCTTCAGTTTACAATGTGATGGGTTTAAGCCCATTCCAGAGTAACCACCTCATCTAGGTTTGTACTTCCCTGTAATACAAAATGGAATCCATTGTTGAGGATGAGACTAGATCTGTGGTTAAAGTCCAAGGTCACCTGATTATTTTCTGATTTTAACTCATTTCATTTTTCATTAAATTTGTTAATTTAACTGAAACACAGCCATACCAACCAGATATCCAGTGTTTGCATCAGGAACCCCTAGTTCAGATATAGCACAACTAGATGCAGACAACAATTTATTTTTGCTGAAGAGTATCCGTGTTGTACTTCGGGAAAAGTACCGAAGGAAAGTGGAGGATTTTCAAGGAATGTTTGTCTGGAGCTCTGCATGACAACGTTCCGATGAGACAGGGGGGTGTTGGTAGGGTACGGGAACCGTGGTGCACGAAGGTTGTGATGAACCTGGTAAATAAGAAAAGAGAGGCGTACAGAAGGTTCAGAGAGCTAGGAGGTGTTAAGGATTTAGAGGAGTATACGCGATGTAGGAAGGAGCTTAAGAAGGAAATTAGGAGAGCGAGAAGGGGTCATGAGAAGACCTTGGCGGGTAAGATTAAGGAGAATCCCAAGGCTTTCTACAAATATGTCAAGAGTAAAAGGATGAGATGTGAAGGCATAGGACCCTTAAAAGGTGAAGGGGGAAAAGTTTGTGCGGAACCGTTAGAAATGGCGGAGGTGCTTAATGAATACTTTACCTCGGTATTCACGGTGGAAAGGGATCTGGGTGGTTGTACTGCTGGATTGCGGAGGACAGAAAGGATCGAGCATGTGGACATAAAGAAAGAGGATGTGTTGGAACTATTGAATGGCATCAAGGTTGGTAAGTCGCCGGGACCGGATGGGATGTACCCCAGGTTACTGTGGGAGGCGAGGGAGGAGATTGCGGAGCCTTTGGCGATGATCTTTGCATCGTCGATGGAGACGGGAGAGGTTCCGGAGGATTGGAGGATTGCGGATGTGGTCCCTATATTCAAGAAAGGGAACAGGGACAGCCCGGGAAATTACCGACCGGTGAGTCTAACCTCAGTGGTTGGTAAGTTGATGGAGAGGATCCTGAGAGACAGGATTTATGATCATCTAGAGAAGTTTAGTATGATCAAAAGTAGTCAGCACGGCTTTGTCAGGGGCAGGTCGTGCCTTACGAGCCTGGTTGAGTTCTTTGAAAATGTGACCAAGCACATTGACGAAGGAAGAGCGGTGGATGTGGTCTATATGGACTTCAGCAAAGCGTTCGATAAGGTCCCCCATGCAAGACTTCTTGAGAAAGTGAGAGGGCATGGGATCCAAGGGGCTGTTGCCTTGTGGATCCAGAACTGGCTTGCCTGCAGAAGGCAGAGAGTGGCTGTGGAGGGGTCTTTCTCTGCATGGAGGTCAGTGACCAGTGGAGTGCCCCAGGGATCTGTTCTGGGACCCTTGCTGTTTGTCATTTTCATAAATGACCTGGATGAGGAAGTGGAGGGATGGGTTGGTAAGTTTGCTGACGACACCAAGGTAGGTGGTGTTGTGGATAGTTTGGAGGGATGTCAGAAGTTGCAGCGAGACATAGATAGAATGCAAGACTGGGCGGAGAAGTGGCAGATGGACTTCAACCCGGATAAGTGTGTAGTGATCCATTTTGGCAGATCCAATGGGATGAAGCAGCAGTATAAAATGAAGGGTACCATTCTTAGCAGTGTAGAGGATCAGAAGGACCTTGGGGTCCGGGTCCATAGGACTCTTAAATCGGCCTCGCAGGTGGAGGATGCGGTCAAGAAGGCGTATGGCGTACTAGCCTTCATTAATCGAGGGATTGAGTTTAGGAGTCGGGAGATAATGCTGCAGCTTTATAGGACCCTGGTTAGACCCCACTTGGAGTACTGCGCGCAGTTCTGGTCACCTCATTACAGGAAAGATGTTGAAGCCATTGAAAGGGTGCAGAGGAGATTTACAAGGATGTTGCCTGGATTGGGGGGCATGCCTTATGAGGATAGGTTGAGGGAGCTTGGTCTCTTCTCCCTGGAGAGACGAAGGATGAGAGGTGACCTGATAGAGGTTTACAAGATGTTGAGGGGTCTGGATAGGGTGGACTCTCAGAGGCTATTTCCAAGGGCTGAAATGGTTGCTACGAGAGGGCACAGGTTTAAGGTGCTGGGGGGTAGGTACAGGGGGGATGTCAGGGGTAAGTTTTTCACTCAGAGGGTGGTGGGTGAGTGGAATCGGCTGACGTCGGTGGTGGTGGAGGCAAACTCGTTGGGGTCTTTTAAGAGACTTCTGGATGAGTACATGGGATTTAATGGGATTGAGGGCTATAGATAGGCCTAGAGGTGGGGATGTGATCGGCGCAACTTGTGGGCCGAAGGGCCTGTTTGTGCTGTGGCTTTCTATGTTCTATGTTCTATGTTCTGTGATCTTAATGTTTTGCTGTGGCTACTGAATTCACCTCGGAACTTTGCATTCATAAGGCCAGTTTTCAGACCATTAGTTTGGGCTGAAATTGAACCCATATCCAGGAGATAATCTGAACACATAACCCATGCACTATTCAGTTCCTTTGTACCACCTTTTGGTAAAACTTGCTAGTATGGAGCTCCTTAAGTCTTGTCTGCCTCTCTACAAGGCTGCTCCAGTGATGAAGCATCCCAGAGCAAGGAAAAAGCTGGGACAATATTCAGAGTGACTGGAGCCTTGCTCCAGAGCCACTTCAGCACAAGAGAAGTTGGTTCCCCAGCAGTACTTTGTTTTAGAGTAAATGCAACTTTCTTCTGAATGCCTATCTAGTTCTTGGCTCAAGAGATTGGTTAGTTCCTGGAGTCCAGCAATTTCTGAGACATTTACAACTTCTCTTCGTAAGGTCATAAGAAATAAGAGCAGGAACAAAACATTTGGCTGATTGAGCCTGCTCCAGCATTAGATAATCACATGGCTGATGTGATTGTTTGACATGATGTGGAGATGCCGGTGTTGGACTGGGGTAAACACAGTAAGAAGTTTAACAACACCAGGTTAAAGTCCAACAGATTTATTTGGTAGCAAAAGCCAATTGAACAGAATTCCCACTCACCTGAAGAAGGGGCTTGCAGCTCCGAAAGCTTGTGTGGCTTTTGCTACCAAATAAACCTGTTGGACTTTAACCTGGTGTTGTTAAACTTCTTACTGTGATTGTTTGAGCCAGAATTCATCTGAAATGTTTTAAATGAGGAACACCATTATTCAGGTCTGTGATACAAAAGACCAACATAGTGTATCATTGTAGCATGGAAAAGCCATTTTAGATGCATTAATTTCTCAATCCTAACTTGCTTGTTGTTGGCTGACTTCATTGCAGAATGATATAGCATCTGCCTTCTAATTTACTGATGCGATAAAACTATAATTGATGTATTGTAAATGTGAAATACTCAGTATAAATAACTTGTTTATTTTGTGGGAAGGGCAGAATTGTGTTAGTATTTATCACTTGTTAAACATCATTGTAACTTTTTATTCCATCTTTCTCTTCTTTCCTCACCACCCCTCACAACCTTTCTTTAGTGCATACAGTTCACCTAATCAACCTGTAGTAAAGTTTAAAAGGAACAAGCACCACAAGGGATCAATCTACTGTGTGGCTTGGAGTCATTGTGGACAACTTTTGGCTACTGGATCAAATGATAAATATGTGAAAGTGCTACCATTTAGCGCAGAGACCTGCAATGCTACAGGTACATTGGTGTGCAGTTTTACGTGACTGAAATGGTTCCATATTACATTGGGTTGAAGATGCTCTTAACTGTGATTACAATGTCTTACTAATTAGGCATAACCTGATACAGAAAAGTTCATTGTCTGATAATTGTGTTGAATGTTAAGAACTAATGTTTTAATAGTATAACATGATGGTGTACAGATGTGTGGTACGAACCTGCAGCAACATATAGTATGAAAGTCATAATTTTGACTTTTAGTTCTCTCATTAAGCCATGCTATCTAACTACATGGACAATTGACTCGGAATTTTCTACCTGGTAGCATGCAAGCTATGCTTCAAGGAGGCTGTCTAAAGGAACATCGGTGGAAGACTTGGATCAGATTTAACGTAGACTATTGTCTTGGCAGGATAGACACAAATCTAGGCAAGCTTTGGACAAAAAGCTATGGAGATAAATTGCAAAAAAATATTGTAGCCTGTTGCTTTTTTTTTTATAGGTACCATGGATAATGAATGCTCCAGATGGAACATTGGGGGGAAAAAAGGGAATGATTTTTGACCTTTGCTCTAAGACCAACTCCATTCTAGTATTGCTTGTGAAAATTGACTCGTGGAAACCAAAGATACTTTGTGATGCTAGCCAAACGTCTGGCAGGTAACAGAAAAATATCCAAAAATGTTTATAAGGCTCCTGTGCAAGAAAGAAAATGTGCAATTGTATATTGCAGTGGTTTCCAAACTATTTTCCAATGTGATCGCATCAACGTGACCCCAGACGCAAGCAAAATCGAAACCACAAAGCAGCATTGTAATTCAGTATAAAATTAAGTTCACATATTATTGATCAACAGAAATTTTCATAGTTATATGATGTAGTATGAGCCATCTGGAGCATTCATAATCCATGGTACCTTTTTAAAAAAAAAGCAACGGGCTACAATCTTTTTTTGCAATTTATCTCTATAGCTTTTTGTCCAAAACTTGCCTAGATTTGGCTCTATCCTGCCAAGACAATAGTCTACATTAAATCTGATCCAAGTCTTCCACTGATGTTCCTTTAGGCAGCCGCCTTGAAGCATAGCTTGCATGCTACCAGGTAGAAAGGACTTTGTAAAGGTGTTATTTTATGTACTCGTAGGTTACAGCCAAGCTTTCCATATTTCCTGCTGGCAGAAGGGTCAAGCCCCTCTTCCCTCTTCCCAACAACTCTTTCCCCCGCTTACTTGCTCACCAGCCCCTCTTCCCTTCCCCTATTTTGGCCTAGCTGTTGGTGCCTGAGGTAAGAAGACTGTGCAAAGGCATATGCGAAAAGAAACACAGTAAAGTTTGAAACTATCCCAGCTCAGTTGCTCCTGGTTTTTCTCAGTCAGTCGCTGAGTTATTCCTGCCTGCCTGTCGCTACCTGTGCCTAGTCAGTACATAAACATCAAGCTCCAACTCACCGCCAAAATTGATAAAAGGGCACTCTGAGAGCACTGTCCACCATACTGTTTGACGGCATCAATCTGGTGGGTCCAGGGCTATCCCACCGGAGCCTCCAGACTGAGCAGTCTCCTTTCCACAGTCACTGTTATTACCTTGGAGGAGGGGGAGCTCTGATCCCCAAATGTGACCTTCAGACTCACAGTTCAGCAACCCCTTTCATAACCTCAGGACATCCCAAACACTTTCAGCCATGATTGTTATGTAGTAGCCAATTTGCATATAACAAGGTCTTACAAACAGTAATGAGATAAAGTTTAAGTTTATTTATTGGTGTCACAAGTAGGCTTACATTAACACTGCAACGAAGTTACTGTGAAAATCCCTGAGTCACCACACTCCAGCACCTGTTTGGGTACACTGAGGGAGAATTTTAGCATGGCCAATGCACCTAACCAGCACGTCTTTTGGACTGTGGGAGAAAACCGGCGCACCAGGAGGAAACCCACACAGGCATGGGGAGAATGTGCTGTCTCTGCACAGACAGTGACCCAAGCTGGGAAGCGGACCCAGGTCCCTGGCTCTGTCAGGCAGCAATGCTAACCACTGTGCCACCATGCCCCACCAGTGGGGTAGCATAGCGGTTAGCACTGCTGCCTCACAGCGCCAGGAACCTGGGTGATTGTCTGGAGTTCTGCATGGGTTTCCTGCCACAGTCCAAAGTTGTGCAGGGTAGATTGATTGGCCATGCTAAATTGTCCCTTGGTGTCCCAAGATGTGTAGGTTAGGCAGATTAGTGGTGTAATTACGGGGGTAGGGTCTGGGTAAGATTCTCTATCTACACCATATGACTGTAGCAGTTTAAGAAGAGAACTCACCACCACCTTCTCGAGGACAGTTGAGGATGGACAATAAATGCTGGCCTAGGCAACGACACCCACAACCCATGAACAAATATTTTAAAAAGGTTCCCACTTATTCTCCACAGACATTCGGGCTAATCAAGGAGTACTAGAAATAGCTGGTGCAAAGAGGAAATTAGTGCACGACATCAAATAGAGAAAGATACAATTACACTATTTTATAATTCATCATTGGAGGTGACAGTAAGCCAAGACAATTATTGGAAGTGATGGATAGAAAACATAGAAGGAAGTAGAGAAGAAAATGGATGAGGATATAGTGCACTGGATGTAATTGAATTATGTTGAATGTGTAAGGACAGCATAGGGCAGACAGAGGTGGAGATCCAAGCCAGTCAACCTTCTGAGAAGAATGACATCAATAAATGGAAAGACGACACCTTTGACATCCCTGAGTACTGTCCTGAAGTTGATCTAAATCAAGTGCTCAATCAGCAGCAAGAATGCTGACACTAAACTAAAGACTGACACCATATGGTCTCAAACATGAAGGGCAGAATTCTCCCAAAAACATTCTAAGTGTCGAATTTGTGTGAAAACTGGAGTAATTCACGCTGTTTTTTTCAGTGGGAGTTCAGACAAGAATCTCGCACACTCTGTGCACTACAGAGGCCACCAGCGTGAATATCATTAAATTTTAAGGGGTGGGGCCTATTCCCACTGGAGAGGCTGAAATCAGCGTGATGAGTGGGCCATTGTGCATGCGCTGATCTGTCAGTGCTGAGATCGGCGCATGTGCAGTGGCCCCGCATTGACAACCTCCCTCTTTGCTGGCCAGCTCGATTGGTAGCCAGCTCCACAACCCCCGCAAGCTGGCCCTCCACCCCCCTCCTGGCCTGCCCCAATCTCTCCAGCCCCATCCCCTTGGCACTGCCCAATGGGCAGTGGCAAGGTGCCTGCCCCCCCCCCCGGGCATTGGCACTTTTCCCCTTGGTCAGTGTCAAGGGGCAAAGGCTGGCTCTGCCAGGGTGCCCATCCCAGGGGACACTACCTCTCTGCCGCCTGACCCCCTGGGGGGCCCCAATTGCTTCACTCTAGGGGGGTCGGGCCGCTAATTCCCCGAAAATGGGAAGCTAGTGTAATCCCTGCTGGAGTGAGACACTCTGGCGGGATGGAAGAAACTAGATGTCTCTGGGCCCACTAATCTAATTTCCCTACAATTTTTAAATGAGCTTAGAAGGCCCAGGCAAATTTTTATTTCAAAAACAATATAGTTTGAGGAAGGCAGCCTTTCTGGCTGACAGGATGGTTCATGATAGTGTGCAATGGGTGAGCAAGATTTGGAAACCAGTTTGAAGGAATCCACCCAAATCATAGTGATTAATCTTCCAAATGGAAGGAAATTTTATCGAAATCAGTGTGCATTTTTCTTACATGAACATTCAGTGCCTTTATCTCACCCATATGAGACAATGAAGATAGGCATGCTCTAGACTTTGCAGATGTTAGTTAAAACTTAATGGCGAGATCTCAATTGGATTTTTTTTGCAAGATATTTGATTGAATTCCAAAACAGGGTATGGAAAATGCATGTATATTTTTGAGTCTTGCCAAAGCAGAAAGAGGTGGAAAGTGTGATCATATGTGCATAGTTTAATATTTCTGTATATATTCCGTGTAGGTAAGGGTAAGCTGAGCGTGTGTTTGTCTGGGGTTAATCAGAGGAGTAGCTGTTGGAGTCAGAATGTTTGTAAAAATTGATTTGTAGCTGTTGCATTTCAAAGGAGTCTCAAAGATGTCAAAGAACATTTGCATTTTACAGGAGATTCACAAGTAAGCAGGGACAGGTGTTTTAAATTTTATTGACCTGAAATAGAGAGAAAATAGGAACACGAAAGGTTTTGATATTTGGGAGTCTGCATTTTCAAAGGGCTATTTAAAGACAATTGAGAACTAAGATGAAAGGGTTTTCAGCTGTATTTAGTTGCTGTGGAGGGATGTCCCACTGCAAGCCGACTCCTGTGTTTTGGAGTGTGCTGAAAAGCTGTGAAAGTATTTTAATTGAAGAAGGTAACTCCGTTTTGGGCCAGGAGAATATTTATCTTGAGTTTATTTTTTTAAATGTCCCTTTGGGAAAAACCATATCAGCATGGTTTTGTTCTGGGAGGTCGTGGATTGAGCTTCTGTTTAAAGTGAAAGCAATTTCTTGGTTTGGGTAGTATTTCCTGGATTTTATGATTTAAGAATCTCGCAAGGGCTGTTGCCAAAAAGATAGTTCTGTTGTCCACCTTGGATAAAGCAATTTTTGGGTTATTTTGTAATTTGTTTCTAATTGTGGATCTTCTATCTTATGTTTAAGTTTTAATTTTCTGTTTTTTCTTTTTATTAAACATTTTACTTATTCAAGTTTGAGAAGTTATCACTGGAGTCCTGTTCAGTTGCTTTCTTGCCTCATTTCGACAATAGAGGAACAAAATTACAATTAGCTGAGGCGGATTTCAATCTGAGATCTGGCTTGCTGGCATTAACATCTGCTGTGCTTGTATCAAAAACAAGATGCAAGGCAGATTGCTCTTGTTTGTCTATACAGTCATGTAAATCATGTTGGACACCTACCAGGACGTATCCAAGGCTAGAAATATCAGCAGGCCTAGCACTATTTGTGGAGAGGGAAATGTATGAAATGTCATAGACCTGAAATTTCTCCTGGCCCAAAACGGAGTTACTTTCTTCAATTAATTGTTTCTCTCTCCACCGATACTGCTGGACCTACATTTACTGTTTATATACAAGATTTCCAGCATTTTGCTTTTGCAAATCCAAGAACCTGTTACACTTTGTTTACAAGGTAGGTAATGAGGAAGTTATGCCATCTCTTGGAATCAGTCCTTCAAAAACTGCTCTCGTAGTAGCAAGAAACTCACTAAAGCCCTGAATGTTCACACTTCAGACTTGTTTAAATCTACAATGGGACATCATCAATGGGACATCATCAGACTAGTAATCCTATAGAATCTCTTGAATTTTAGGGAATCAATGATGTGGAAAAATTGTACACTCCATTCAACTGCTGGTTTCCTAGTTAATCTGAGCGTGGGGTTGGAATAAGCATTGTCACATTGAGATCATACAACATGTCATTGAACATGTCATTAAGGTTTCTTCGATTTTGGGGAGAAATTATTCCATGTGCTAAGTGGGAGAGAATTTATCAAAAATGCTTTGTTCAATACTAGTGTTTTCCAAAATCTGCAGTTCATTTCATTTAATTCATTTGTGTTTTAAGTTTTGGTTTGTGGTAGGGAATTTTAAAGTCTTAAATTAATTAAATATGTTATAAAATTGTTACTTTTGGGTACATTAGAGAGGATAGAGATCTGAAAATGTTTACTTGTTTAGCAAAATCCAAAATTGTTAGAAGGGCAGAGCAAACTTTTCATTATTCCTATGAGGATATTTGGAAAATTAAGTGGATGTAGAAGCTTGGACATTTGTAACGATTCTTTTTTTTTCAATGCTTCTCCTTGATCATAGTAATTCACCTTCAGCTTGATAAATGATGCCACATATTTATTGCAATGCCAATGCAGTTGTCTAAATATAAATAGGAAGGGGACTTGTAATGGAATTGGAAATTTGTAGCCACCTTTCCTCCCTGCAAAATACAACAACCAAAAATAACTTTACTTCTGCTGGTTTAATCATTTTGTGGAAACTAGATAATGCAACATATTTGAATGAAATACTTTTGTTGCTAACTGGGAGGTTATTCTAACCATAAATACTAGTAGTATTTCTGCATTTGATAAAAATATACTAACCCGTATATGCATTGAAAATGTACTGAATGACATCCACACATTGCAAAATGTTCTCATGATTAATGACATTTACTTGTCTGAGAAGTTAAGAATAACTTGCCAAAGCAATAAATCACATTATGATGGTTGGTTGCAAGAAGGATAAAAATCTAAATCGGTCGTGTTTTTTTACAGGTCCTGATTTGGAGTTCAGCATGCATGATGGTACAATCCGGGATCTTGCTTTCATGGAGGGCCCAGAAAGTGGCGGAGCGATCTTAATCAGCGCTGGAGCTGGAGATTGTAATATTTACACTACAGACTGTCAACGAGGCCAGGGATTACATGCACTCAGTGGACATACTGGTATGAAATTGATTTAAAAACCTCAAACTTGATGATGCCTTCATAACTAGAAACAATGGATGTATGGAATATACTGTATTGTTATGGAAAAAGTGGCATGTTTTTTGTAAGTAGATGAAGCATGAATCGATTATGGATTGTCCATAATGTTGCTATTTAGTAGGATCTTGACTGATCCTCAACCTCAACTTCTTCCTGCCCAATCCCCATATCCCTCGATTCTTCTGGATCCAAAACTCTTATCTATCTCGGTTTTGAATATACTTAACAACTGAACATCCACCATCCTTTAAGGTTGAGAATTCCAAAGATTCATAACCCGCTGAATGAAGAAATTTGACTCAACCTAGCCTTGGATAGTTTTAAACGATCTTGAGATTATGTTCCTTAGTTATAGACTCTCCAGCTGGGGAAACAACATCTGCCCTAATAAACACCTTCAGAATGCTGAATGTTTCAATGAGATCACCTAATTTTTCTAAACTCCAGAGAATAGAGGGTCATTCTACTCGATCTCTCATCAAAGGATAACCATCCCATCTCAGGAATAAATCTTGTAACATATACCTCCCTATGTTCCCAATGTGTCCTTGATAGGTTATGGTCACAGTGTGTTGAAGTTTTTTTTTGCTAGAAGAAGACATGGCGTAATTTCAGTTTACACAATTAATGAGCCGTAGACTTCAGATTAGGACAGGCCCTATTTGGACAGGAGGATGGATAAATTAACGAACCCACCCAGAGTATCTTTCCCAAGTATTCAATATTCAAAGTGATTTTAAAAAACGTTATGCATTTTTTTAAAAATAGACTTGCCATCTATCATATGACATTTGTAAGTTTCACTATATCAGAGCAGTACGCTTTTTATGAACTTTAGGAAGTCCTGGCAGTTTTATTTTTAAGACGTGGCGAACTTGTAATAAAATGGCTAATGGACTGTAGTCTCCATTGTACCATTTGGCTTGTCAACATTCAGTTATAGGCCATTCTACTTCATCATATCTCTATATTGTGGGGTTTTTTTTTGGGTTTTCCTGACTGCAAGACCAGTATGTGGGATATCGTTCACATGTTAATTGGATATTGTTGGTTACATTTTGACAAAACCTAGGATACTGTTTTCAGAAAACTAGTTTAAGCGGCAGAGATTAGATAGCTCAGCTAGACCCTCCTTTCTCTTAAATTGATAATTTCCTATGGTTCCTTACTGCATAAGTGATGTCTGAATAATAAAGAAAATAGAATATCTGCCTTGTACTGTCTTCATCATTGGTTGGATTATAGTTGCTCATGATTCACCCTTGTTTAGGTCACTGCTTATGAACAAAGAACAATACAGCACAGGAACAGGCCCTTCGGCCCTCCAAGCCCGCGCCGCTCCCCGGTCCAGGATTGAATCCTGAATCCAGGATCCCCGCCCAATTTTCCAGCCTATCTACATCCTAATATCCTATCCACCGAGCTGTCCCTCACAGCTACGATGCTTTGTTCATCACAACCTATTCACTCACCCCCACCCCCCCATTCCAGACCATGTGATCTCCAGGGAGAGGCGAAAACCCAGAGTGAAAACCCCAGGGCCAATATGGGGAAAGAAAAATCTGGGAAATTCCTCTTCGACCCCCTGTGGCGATCGAAACGAGTCCAGGAGATCACACTGGCCCTGATCAGAAAATGCTTCCCAACCCGATTCATTTCCACTTCTGCTTTACGAACACCATCTGAATTCCCTGCCCCCGAGACAGGTTCCCAACTATCCGCAGTCTTGCTCTGTACTGGCACCAGCAAGATGATCATAGAATGAAGCCTTGAAACGAGAAACAAAGAACAATTCGCCCGCGCCGCTCCCTGGTCCAAACTAGACCACTCTTTTGTATCCCTCCATTCCCACTCCGTTCATATAGCTGTCTAGATAAGTCTTAAACGTTCCCAGTGTGTCCGCCTCCACCACCTTGCCCGGCAACACATTCCAGGCCCCCACGACCCTCTGTGTAAAATATGTCCTTCTGATATCTGTGTTAAACCTCCCCCCCTTCACCTTGAACCTATGACCCCTCGTGAACGTCACCACCGACCCGGGGAAAAGCTTCCCACCGTTCACCCTATCTATGCCTTTCATAATTTTATACACCTCTATTAAGTCTCCCCTCATCCTCCGTCTTTCCAAGGAGAACAACCCCAGTTTCCCCAATCTCTCCTCATAACCAAGCCCCTCCATACCAGGCAACATCCTGGTAAACCTCCTCTGTACTCTCTCCAAAGCCTCCACGTCCTTCTGGTAGTGTGGCGACCAGAACTGGACGCAGTATTCCAAATGCGGCCGAACCAACGTTCTATACATCTGCAACATCAGACCCCAACTTTTATACTCTATGCCCCGTCCTATAAAGGCAAGCATGCCATATGTCTTCTTCACCACCTTCTCCACCTGTGACGTCACCTTCAAAGATCTGAGGACTTGCACACCCAGGTCCCTCTGCGTCTCTACACCCTTTATGGTTCTTCCATTTATCGTGTAGCTCCTCCCTACATTATTCCCACCAAAATGCATCACTTCGCATTTATCAGGATTGAACTCCATCTGCCATTTCTTTGCCCAAATTTCCAGCCTATCTATATCCTTCTGTAGCCTCTGACAATGTTCCTCACTATCTGCAAGTCCTGCCAGTTTTGTGTCGTCCGCAAACTTACTGATCACCCCAGTTACTCCTTCTTCCAGAACATTTATATAAATCACAAACAGCAGAGGTCCCAATACAGAGCCCTGCGGAACACCACTAGTCACAGGCCTCCAGCCGGAAAAAGACCCTTCCACTACCACCCTCTGTCTTCTATGACCAAGCCAGTTCTCCACCCTCTAGCCACCTCCCCCTTTATCCCATGAGATCCAACCTTTTTCACTAGCCTACCATGAGGGACTTTGTCAAACGCTTTACTAAAGTCCATATAGACAACATCCACGGCCCTTCCTTCGTCAACCATTCTGGTCACTTCTTCAAAAAACACCACCAGGTTAGTGAGGCATGACCTCCCTCTCACAAAACCATGCTGACTATCGTTAATGAGTTTATTCCTTTCTAAATGCGCATACATCCTATCTCTAAGAATCTTCTCCAACAACTTCCCCACCACGGACGTCAAGCTCACCGGCCTATAATTACCCGGGTTATCCTTCCTACCCTTCTTAAATAAGGGTTCTGGAGTAAAGTCCAACTTAGCATACTGTTGCTAGAAGAAAAATAATTTGATTATTACACAGGCATATGCTGAGGGGGTAGTGGCATTCAGGCAGAAAAATGTAATTGGGGCAAAGAAAACAGCTTTTTTTCAGTTTTCAAGAACTGAAAAGTTAATGTTACTGGCTAAGTGGTCTGTCTGCATCATTTCCAGCTCTGGTTAGCCAAATATACAAAGGGATGAACCAAACATATTCCTCCAATCTTTGATGATGTCTGAGGCTGAAGTGTGTTTTATTTCTTTAAGAAATAAATGAACATTTCCTTTATAATCAAGCTTAAGATGAGGTGTAATGCCTTTCCTCATCAGCTTTGATCTTGCATGTCTCTCTTGTGGGGACCATGAATTGGATTCAATTTGATTTTGGAGCAAGCAAGGAGATAAGTTCAGGCTTGCCCGGTCCACTTGATGCAGTGGCTTTGTAACTTTAAGAATGGAGTAAAACATTTTTAAAAAATGTTCTTGATAATTGGCTACAATGACGTGGAGAATTTTGGACATTGGTGTTATTTTGGTATTTCAGGTCATATTCTAGCACTGTATACTTGGGGAGGATGGATGATTGCATCCGGCTCACAAGACAAGACTGTAAGATTCTGGGATCTGAGAGTACCAAGCTGTGTTCGTGTTGTTGGGACAGCATTTCATGGATCAGGTAGGTGTAGATCATCTTTTGGTGAATAATTTTCACATTGAATATCATTTGCACTGCTTTCAGCTGAAAAGCCAATCTGGTGCTCACATAACACCACGTTAGTGCTGCACCTCCTTTAGAATTGTACCCTTTAGTTTATATTGCCCTCTAAATCTTCCTACCACAAGATAGCACTTTGCACTTTTCTGTGTTAAATTTAATCATACGAGAGCCAATTAAACTTTCGGTCTTGGTAGTATGTACCACTGTTGGATCATTGTATGACTTTCATTACACAGGTAGTGCTGTTGCTTCTGTGGCTGTAGATCCAAGTGGACGACTCCTAGCCACAGGTCAGGAGGATTCTAGCTGCATGCTTTATGATATCCGAGGAGGGAGAGTGGTACAAATTTACCAACCACACGGTAGTGACGTACGTTCAGTGCGGTTCTCTCCAGGAGCTTACTACCTTCTTACAGGATCTTATGACACTACTGTGAAAGTAACCGACTTACGAGGTAAACTAAGTTGAGACTATTTTATAATGGTATGTTGCTTTTCATCTTAAACTGTTGGAAACATTGTGAAGTTTTCAAAATTTATATTCACCTCTATTTTATCACTCACAGCTCTTCCCTCAGGTTAGTGAGTTCTACTTTGGGGAGTGAAGTTGCTTGGCAGATGACAGCAAACACCCAGCACTTCAGCTTAATGTCATTCTTGGATGTGTGAGCTAGCAAATGTTAACAAACTTATTGACTGTAGGGCCATCACAGACAAGCTGAGCCTTCGTGTTTGTTCAGCATTCATATTTATGTATTCAAATGCAAGTAACTAACAAGGATCAGGAATTAACTGACTCTACTTGGAATATCCTCGCCGTGATTGGCACTGGCTAACATAGGCTAGGAACTGACAATAGCACCATTCTGGATCGTGTGGTTCATTTGTCAGTCTGGTGCCCCTTGGGAGTCCAGATATTCACTTTCATGCATTTCTTCTAGGTTAAAATTATTTTAATTTACTTTCAGGATATTCTCCTATATTGATTACATGTACTTACAAACATACATGAATTATGAAATTTAGGAGTATGTAACATTTTATTAAACTTGAATGAGGAACTATAAACTTCCGGAATAGATTTGGTCATCAGTCAGCATTTTACACTTATTTACAAGTTCATCTTAATTTGATGCAATTAAATGTTAACACATTTTCTACAGTCGCAGATGTTTGTAACCTTTAATTTTCTGCCCATAGGAGATCTAATAAAACCACTTCCTACAACAGTAGTATCTAAGCACAAGGACAAAGTTATACAGTGTAGATGGCACACTGAGGATCTTTCTTTCTTATCTTCATCTGCTGACAGGACGGTAACCCTCTGGACTTACAACAGCAGTTGACTAATTGATGCCAATGCAGACAAAGCACAATTGTAATTGTAATCCAAGAGTTGAAATTTATTGGCATCACTGTGTATGTAATTGACCAGTAGAACGTATGAGACAGCAAAGGTCAACGTGTTGCTGTTAAGCTAAGTGGAACTGCTGTCTGTGTTTGTATTATTATGCTGTGCTTGGGTCTTCCACATGTGATCATGCTGTCACTGCGCTCTGTCGCCAAATGTACATGATGACTGAATCAAGTGAGGCAAACATTCATTTAGTATTTATGGCATTCCTTATTCATTGTGCCAGTATCTAATGTAGAAAGCTGGCTGAGTATTATAGATCAAATTATTGGTTGTGTATGTTGATTTTCCAATAAGTCAAAGCAAATATTCATTAAATCAAACAAAACAGGATTTGTTCTGATGTAGGAAGTATTAAAGCTAGCCATTTGATAACACAAGATGGTGATGCGCATCTGGTCAGATGCAGAACATTTCAGACATGGATGCTTTGCTTTTATACTTCCTGTAGCATGGCTTTTCACTGTGTGCATGGGTAATATTAGTACAGTGTTTACAAAAAGGCCCGTGAAATCTAATAAATGCTTGTGTTCTTGCACTTACAAAGTTTTAAATAACTTGTGAATTGTTATTATTTCTGTTTGTATATGTAATACTTTATTTTCTATTGTACAGTTTAGTTTAATATAAATTCTGAAATATTGGGTTCATTAATATTTAACTTGCATATTTGTGTTTTGGTTACAAGGAACCAGAGGATATATCCTATGCACCACATTTAGTAGGTTTTTTTCTAACCCTTGTAATGATTGAAAATGTAATGAGAATTATGAAGTGTGATTGTGCGGTGTTTTCTCAATAAAAACATTTATTTAATGAAGAACGTAAAATAAATTTGTTTCATACCAAGATTGGAAGCCAATGGCCGTTTCAATTTGTCAGTTCATCAACTGTGGTATTGTTCACAGACAATTATACACTTTCTTTCTTGAAACTGTTTTTGTTTCCTATCCAAATTCTTTGTCCTTCACATTTTCTCTGTGTAGTGCTCATTCACTTGTCATATGTATCTCTCCCTCCCACTCTTTTTGGCAAGTCTCTGCTTCACACAGACTCCTCACTGTGTGCCCCTCACACATTCATTTGCCGATTAATTTTTTTAAACAAAAGTGAAAGCTCTGACTGCACGTCATAGAGCTGGATTTTTTGGAACTTAATCTGTACCTCCTGATTCCTGTTCTGGAATCATGAATTGAGGCCAGGGCACAGTCATTTTCTAGTAGATTGAAAATGTGTATTCAGTGTGAGTCATCTCAAGACAAAGAAAATGCCTTAAAAAGGATGGAATTATGAAACTAAAGTGCAAATTTGCGTGCAGTAGATACTTCTACCTTTCCTGACAATCTCAGACTGAATTGCGCTATTCGCAGGCGTTAGCCAGCATTCAATTGAGTTCTGGATTGAGCTTTCAACCTTGCGTTTTTCCATCTCGAGACTTGCAACTCTAACATGCTCCATCTTTACCAATGGAAATCCTTTAAGTGAATAAAAGCAAATTACTGCCAATACTGGAATCTGAAACCAAAAGAGAAAATGCTGGAAGATCTCCTTTTTCCTCTACTGTGAATTCCCATCTACAGTTGTCGACAGGGCCCTCAACAGCGTGCAGTCCATCTCCCGCGCCATGACTCTCACCCCTTCCCCTCCCACCCTGAACAAGGATAGAGACCCCCTTGTTCTCAAATTTCATCCTGCCAGTCTCCGCATGCAAAGCATAATCCTTCACCATTTTCACCAACTCCAGTGTGATGCCACCACCAAGCACATCTTCCCTTCATTTCCTTTGTCAGCATTCTGCAGACCGTTCCCTCTGAGATCACCTAATCCACTCCTCCACGATACCCAAGACCTCTCCCGTTACTCATGGCACCTTCCCATGCAATCGCAGAAGGTGTAACACCTGTCCCTTTACCTCTTCTATGCTTACCATCCAAGGTCCAAAACATTCCAGGTTAAGCAGCGTTTCACTTGCACCTCTTTCAATTTGGTGTATTGCATTCGCTGCTCCCAATGTCTCTATATCGGAGAAACCAAGCGTAGACTGGGAGATCGCTTTGCGCACAGACCGAAGATGCTCAGCAATCAGGACCCTGACCTTCTTGCTGCTTATCATTTCAACACATGATCCTGCTCCCATGCCCACATGGCTGCCCTTGGCCTGCTGCAATGTTCCAGTGAAGTTCAACGCAAACTGGAGGAACAGCATCTCATCTTCCGGCTAGGCACTTTACAGTCTTCCAGTCTCAACATCGAATTCAACAACTTCAGGTGATTTACTCTACCCCACCTCGGCCCCCTTTTCATTCTATATTTTTTTTACCGTTCTCCACCTTTTATTTTATTGTCTTTCAATTTTCTTTTCTCCCTACTTCATCCCCCTTCCCTTTTCTCCCCCCGCTTCCCTTTTTCTACATTTTACCTCTGCCCCATCTCCCCACCTCCCCACCTCCCCACCTTTCTTTCCCCCCCCCCCCCCCCCCCCCGCAATCATCTGTCACCGCTTACAACTTCTCTGCCATTTGGCTATTCACACCCTTTATTCTCTCTGTGGACAGCTATTAGTTTTTTCCCCTGATTTCTATGGCTATGACTCATCTTTCATTCCCTCTCCCTGCAGTATAAATATCTCCTCTCTATACCTTTTAGCTTTGACAAAAGGTCATCTGGACTTGAAACATCAGCTCTTTTCTTTCCTTATAGATGCTGCCAGATCTGCTGAGATTTTCCAGCATTTTCTCTTTTGAAATTTTTTACATCCTTGATTTGTCTAAACTCAATTACACTAATGCTCATTTTGATGACCTTTCATCTGCCATCCTCCTATCCTTGTTGACAGACAGTTTACCCAAAAAATTAAATTCAAGAAGTTATCCTTACCTTTTGTGGTGAACCATCGTTGGTTCCCACCAGGTAGTACTGAGCCAGGGTCTGGCCAGTACTATGAGTCTGTATATATGTTGCTGTTGGGGTTAGGGTTGGGTTGTTCTACTTGTTACTGTTGGGGTTAGGGTTGGGCTGTTCTACCTGTATTATAGTTATTATGGTACATTATGGAGAGTATAAAGGTCACTGCTCTGTCTGGGACCCCTCAGTCTGGGATCGTGTACTATATATGGTAGCTCTATTGTAATAGTTAATAAAAGCCTTTATTTCCTCGAGCATCTCTAGCCTCGTGAGTTATATCGCACATCACCTTTAAATCCTTTTGTGGCTTCGTCCCCTACTCTATTCCTTAATCCCTTTCTGAATGTTGTATTCCTTTAACTTCTGTGTGGATGCAATAAGTTAATATCAACAGCTCATTCAACATGCTAGCATTAAAGGTTGTAACCTATGACTCTGCAGCAACTTCTATCCAGAATGGCAATAATACATTGCAAAGTGTGATATTTGTTTGGCTCATGCAGTGTTCTGAAAAAACAAGAGGTGTTTGCAAAATTTGGGATACCAGTCATCCTAACACAATTTGCAGTGTATTCCAAGATAGAGGGATTTAAACAAATGTCATCAACATCACCGTCCCTCCAGTGCCAAGGCTGAGAATGCTGTCAAAACATAATAAATTTCAAGGAGTCAAGAGTTTCAAGCTCCTATGAGATTGATGTAACACTCTGAATGAAAGTGCAAAAACCCTGATTTATGGGACGTGGGACGATAACTACTGTCTCTATTCGATTGAGGAAGACGTTCGTCTGCTTGTGCGCATGGAGATACTATGACGCCTATTTGTGTTGCAATGTAGATTAAGTTCCCTCGCCTGTGTGCAAGATGCACGAGTGGTGGGTTCTAGAAATCCCAGGTATCTTTTGAGTTATCCACTGTTTCCAAAGCAAGTAACAATGCAAAGACGTCCGGGTGTTGTAAGTCAAATGCAATTGGATAATTTCAAATCTGGTACACGTAGCATCAGAGTTCATATTGATTGAAGGATGTTTTGATTTTTATTGTCAATGTTTGTGATTGTTCTGTTTTAGTTACGTTTAAATTTCTTTGTGGGGGGGGGGGGCGTTGAGCTCTGAAACGGTACGTTTTTCTTTTGAAGGGAAAGCTCAGTGACTACACCTATTTAAACAGCTATTAACAAACCTTCTGTTTTGTGAACTTCACTTTTAAATATTCCTAAACACACTGTCTCTTCACCAAGTTGTTGGTCACATTCATGTCTTTTCTGTGACTTTTTTCTTCACTCACAGTTGGGCAGGGCCACATTGGGCCAAAAACACAAAGTGCTGGAAAATCTCAGCAGGTCTGATAGCGTCTGTGGGGAGTGAACAGAGACAACGTTGGGAGGCTGGATGACCTTTCGAAGGGTCTATTCTCTGAGACCTGCTGAGATTTTACAGCATTTCTTGTTTTTGTTTCAGATTCTGGTAGTCGCGGTAATTTGCTTTTATCTTACGGCCTCATTGGGACCTTTATGTTGATGCTACAGTGTGCAAGTTGTTATGTGGAGTGAAAGTGTCGCTAAAACACACTTGGAGTCAGGTTCCTCACTGCTTTGCGCAAGGATGGAAGGATGACAGCAGTGCGACTG